>NW_023994579.1:0-284329 GCF_015586225.1 Lucilia sericata | reverse complement strand
GTTTCGTGGTGAATTTCTTTGACTTGGTTGGAAGGCCCAACATTAAGTCTGCTCCCTAATAAGAAAATTTATGTTGCTTTACTATATAGATTTCTTTTTTGTTTTTATGTTGTTATTTGGTGTATTTTGTAGTTGTTGTTGTTGGTATTACTGAATGTCACCACACTTGCTTGCAGCATTTTTACCAGGTATGGCATGTTCAGGTAGAAATAATAAACTTTAGTTCTTCGTGTGCTTGCGTTACAATATCTTAGAGATACGGATTTAAGAGAGTATTATAAACAAAAAAACAAACGAGAACGTCTGTGGAAAAGCGCGTTTTTTTTTGTTACTATTACTTGTTGGTTGTTATTGCAAAGAAAATGAAGTGAATTTATGCAAATTGCAAAAAATGCATTTAAAATAAAGAAAAAATATCTAAATAAGAAAAATCTCAAGCCAATTGGATAAAATATTTGTAGTAATAAAAAAAAAAAATACAAAGTTTACAACAAATTTGCTAAAGAAAACAAGTGTTAGTTGTAATACAAAAAAAGCCTTAAAAGAAAAATCATGTTATGGCAAAAATCAATTGAAATTCTTTTGTAATTAATTTATGTTAAATTTAAGCAAAAATAACCTAAAGAAATATAATTTAGAAAAGTTTTACAAATAAAGCATAAATAACAAAAAATAGAAAAAATATTAAATTAACAAAAAAGTGTTGTTGGGAAAATATATATTTCTTGGGAATTATAGTCTAAAAAAAAATTAAATCCTTTAAAAAATTAACAAGTTCCCTTAACAAAAAAATTTGGAGTTAAGAAAAATAAAATACAAAACTCCAGATCAACTATATAGTACAACAGCCAGCCAACCAAACATCTACCATACCACAACACCAACCAACAAACATTTCTGCCTAAGAAATGGAAAAAAATTAAAAGGCGAAAAGAAATATTTTTCAACGAGTCAAACGGGTTCTTAACGCTCTTACACACAGAGTGAAATATAACAAAAAATAAGAAAAAATATATAAAAAAATACAAAAAAATAAAATAAAATACAACAACTTAAACTCTAGTTGCCAGCAAGTTTGGTGTTTATATATAGTGTTTTTTTGTTTTTCAACTTTCTGGTTGGAAATTGGAAAAGTATATACACCACAAAAAAATTTGATTTAGAGAAATACAAAAAAATATTACAATAAATTTATAGAAAAAAAGTTTTATGCACAAAAAAATCATTTTAACAAAATATGTAAGAAAAGGTAAATTAAAAAAAATAAAAAAAAAATATTATTCTTTAAAATCAAAGTGAGAGAGAAAAAAATATATATTTTATTGAGTTTTTCATTAAGAGTGCAAATTTATTTATTTAATAAAGTGTATTTGATTTTCAAAATTTTGCTAAAAGGAATATTTTATTTAAAATTTTGCTAAAATCGTGAGTTTTCTTTATTTTATTTCAATAAAAACAAAAGACTTAAGCTACATACTTGATGGTGTTTATAAAAGTCTGTCAAAAAGTCAAGTTTATTTAGTTTGTTTATTGTGAAAGTAAATGCCACAGAACAACAAAAAACTAATTAAAAAAAAAAAAATTTTGAAAAAATTTTGAAAAATTTAAAAAAAAAAAATTTTGAAAAAATTTTGAAAAAATTTTAAAAAAATTTTGAAAAATTAAAAAAAAAAATTGTTTGAAATCTATTCTAATGAGTTAAATATGAAATACTAAAAGTTTACAAACAAAAATGGTTATAAATAAAATGTTGTTGATTGAATTTGCCTGTGTTGAAGTTGTTAAGTAGAAAGCAAACATCTAAATATTGTTTTGAAAGTCATGAAAATCTCGTATAAAAAATCCCTATAAAAAGCTTAACCTGAATGCTTTGCTACGCCCTATCGAAGTTAAATTATATAGAAATTTTGCTATTGTTATGTGAACAAACGTCAATATAAAAATTCTTTAGGCTTCAGTTTGTGTACCACTGAATAATGAAAAAGTTTATTCATTTAGATTCTCATTTATTCATGTATTTTATGAAAAAAAATTTCCAAAAACAAAATTGCCATTTACAGATTGTTCAATATCTTCAAAACTTCAGAAAGTGTTATTTAATGAACAAAACACTAGCAATTAGTTATAGTACAGAGTTAAGTTTTATTTTAATTTTATTGTAAATAAAATTTGTTTTTGTTCAATAAAAGTGTTGCCTTAGATGGACGAAAAAGCACGAGAATGTTCTCTTTTATAAATTCTAAATCAATCAAAACGATAAGTGTTTAATTGTATGTTTCTAGGTTCAATATTACCGAAAATTACCGAGATTGTTATATTAGACCGTTAAAGCTGTTTTTCAGGCGTACATTTGTATGGCGGCTATCCGAAAATGTTGATATAGCCCATTTTCAATACGAAACAAACCTTACTTATAGAGAATATTTGTTGAAAATTTCAACCCTCTATCTCATTCCGTTCGGACTCTATCGTGTTTTCAATGGACAGACGGACAGACGGACACATCTAGATCGTCTTAGAATTTAATAAGGACCTAGAATATATACTCTTTTTCGATGGTGGGTATAAAAAGGTACCAAAAGGTTTCCTTATATCTTATACTCATCTGATTTAGGTGCTAAGTAAAGCTTGGAATCCGAGTTACAAAAAGCACATCAGTTAGTGTAACTAAATTTATCAATTTGTAAACATTTAAGAAAAATTGGATCAATAAGTTTGAATAAATATAAAATTCCCTTTTTAGGGCCCTTTTTCAGGACCTTGTCTCTTTCTATAAATGTAATAAAATTTTTATTCCAAAAGTTGCAACATAGTAGTAGAAGCCTATAACTATTCATATGTATAAACCTTAAAATGGAAAATAAAATAAGTACCCAAAATAAGTACAATTTTTAACCCAAAAGTAATTTCCAAAAGTACCAAATTTAGTTATGTAAGCAGATTATTATCATAATATTAGTGTTTATAATAAAATTTTGACCATCAAGTCATTTTCTGACGGGGACTTTGAATGGAGGATATGGTCAAATGAGGAGGTCCGATCATTATGAAAATCAGCAGTATCATTAAGACTTATATAAAAGTAAGTTTTAACGATTTTTAAAGTGATACTAGAACATTTAACATATTTATGAGCTGAAAAGCCCTATTTGGGAGGTACGGTTGTATGGGGGCTATACGAAGTAATGGGCCGATTTTCAATAGGCCAAATTTCATCAAATTATATTGAAAATTGCGACCTGCGCACAAGGTTTACATGGACTTACAGATGGATAGATAGACATACAGACAAATAGATAGACAGACAAACATACAGGTAGACAGACAGACAGACATACAGACATGCAGACAGACAGACGGACATAGCTAAATCGACTCAGAAAGTGATTCTGAGCCGATTGGCATACTTTAAGGAGGACGGACGGATAGACAGACAAACATACAGGCAGACAGACAGACAAAAATACAGACAGACAGACGGACATAGCTAAATAGACTTAGAAAGTGATTCTGAGCCGATTGGTCTACTTTAAGGTGGATGTTGGACCAATAGTTTTGGGTCTTACAAACACCAGCACAAACGCATAATACCCTCCCCACTATAGCGGTGTAGGGTATAAAAATTAGCAAAAACTGTTACAAATCTTGTACATAATAGTTTTGTTTTCTCAGACTTAAGCTACTTTTGTATACTTAAAACAAAATATACAGCAACATATAACAATAAAACAGGATTTTGTTGTTATTATTTGCATTGTGTTTTGCTATAGAATGACAAAAATTCGTATTTTTAACGATATATTTTAAAAGTTCTTTGGAAATTTTGTTCATATTGAACCTAAATAGTAATTAAAAAAAACTTCTCGTAAGCATTTCTGATAGAATTATTTGAAAATTTGGTTGCCGAAGATATCTGGGGTGTTCAGAAAATTGTTTGTAACACACAAACGGACAGACAGACGGACATCGCTATCTATAAGAAACCAAAATATATATTTCGAATAGAAAATTAATTTGTTAATTTTTCAAAGATTCCACGAAAAAAAATAATTTTTAGTTAATCTTACTCAAGGTTTGTGGCCTCCGGTAGGTTAGTGGTTAGTGTTCTTGTCTGGTAGACCGCAGGTGGTGGGCTCGATTCCCACCTGAGGCACTGGTTAAGGAGCTTACAACAGGCCCGATAGAGGCCTAGGTGTATTTCTTCGGATTTGATGTTTATACATTCTCCTTTCAAACTAACTAACTACTCAAGGATTATCATCCATTATCTCTTAACAGGGAGGTGTTACGAGAAATTTTGTAGTTTTGGCTCCGCAAAGAAATACATTGTATTATTTGTATCACACTGTCTTGATCAATCCTAATGTTAGTCACTTCATATCAAGAGCTGTTACTTTAGTCTGTCAGGACTATAAACTTGTGGTAACAAATGTATCATCGGCCTTTCCTTGAAATGATTTTACCTGGACTCCAACCAGAGAGTTATATAATCTGAGAGACCTCTAGAAAGAGTTTCGGATTTGGTGTCATATTGATTTTCAATTTTGCTAAAATTTAAAATTTGATAAAAATCGTGAGTTTTCTTTACTATAACTTTTGTAAAAACAAAAGACTTAAGCTGCAAACTTTGTTGTGTTCTTTAAAAGTCTGAGTAAAACTCAAATGTTATTTAGTTTATTTATTGTGAAAGTTAATGCCACAAGGAACTAAAAGCATATTTGTTGTTTTTGAGTGTTGATCACTTCATATCAAAAAGTGTTTAGGGCTAACACTTCTTGACATACCGGCACTATATAATGTATCCAGCACCTTTTCTGGGAATGATTGGATCTGGGGACCAACAAGAGAGCAATATAATTTGGCAGACCTTAGGAAAGAGTTAGAAAATTTATCTTGTTCAGTTACTCGCTGGAATAGAATGTTGGTTAAAAGACTGATGCACATTGAAATCTATATTTCGTGATAAGTTCAGTACTGATGCTAAGAAAGCAAATACCCTATAGAGGAGTAACTGTGGGACTAAACATTAGAAATGAATTGGTATCAAAAGTATATGATACGAGATGGATATAGGGGTATGCTAGCCTCGAGCAAAAGTACTACCACAGAGAAATTAGGCCTTTAGTTTAGATGTTCACATAAAGCACTTCAATTTATGTTATTTGACCAAAATAACACAGATCGACGGACATATATTCTTCGCAACATACTTGTATTTATCTTAAATTTAGTAACTAAATCCAATTTATTGTTTTAATATTTCGTAAAAAAATTTTCGTTGTATAGATTTTAATGAAACTACAGCTTTTCAGAAGTTAATCTAACTGATTAACATAAATATTTATAGCAAAAAGAGCTTACAAACTAGATAAAAACAAAAGATTTAGACAACAACAAAGTTTTAACTAACATAAAAAAAAGTAAAAAGAATATTTAGAAATAGGTTAAAAAGGTTTTAATAGTTTTGCATAATTATTTGAATTTAGAAATTTTTAAAGATATTTATTAGAAAATTAATGATTATGAAAAATTTGTCATTAAAGATCGATAAAATTTATTTCTAGATCTTTATTAACAAATGTAGAAAATGAAATTATGACCATAACAGCAAGGAACTAGTCTGTGAACTAAAATGAGCTAACTTTTTCTAAAACAATGTATCCACATCTGCAATAATTTGTGTCAGTCCGTCCGTCTGTCCACCCATTCATCTACCCGTTTGTCTGTCCGTCCGTCCATTTTATTGAAAGTTTGTTGAAAACTAAGGGGAAGAATCATCCAAACATCATTACAAACTTGATAAAAACAAAAGATTTAGAAGACATACTCGCTGTAAAAAAAATTTATATAAATTTTAAATATTTATTAAAAAATTAAAGCTTGTGAAAAATTTTGTTAAAAGATCAATAAAATGTTTGTTTCTAGATCTTTATTAAACTAATGTAGCAAATGAAATTATGTTCATAACAGCTAGAAAATAGTCTATGAACTGAAATTAGTTGACTTTTTTGAGTTAGAATATCTGTATATACCACAGATTTGTCCGTCCATCCATCTACCCGTCCGTCCATCCACCCATGCATCTACCCGTCTGTCTATCCGTCCATCCGTCCGTCATTTTATTGAAAGTTTGTTGAGAACTAAGTTGAAGAATCTTTCTCAAATATTCTTATAAAATAGAAAAGACTAAAAACATGATAAAAACCAAAGATTTAGACAACATACTAGCTGTAAATTAAAATTTCATGGGGTTTGAATTTAGAAATTTTTAAAGATATTTATAAGAAAATTTAGGAATGCAAAAAATGTTGTTTAAAGAACGATAATATTTTTGTTTCTATATGCTTATTAAACTAATGTAGACAATGAAATTAGGCTTATAACAGCAAAGAATTAGTCTATAAACTGACATGAGTTCACTTTTTTGAAACAGTGTATCTCTATATACCATAGATTTGTCCGTCCATCTACCCGTCCGTCCGTCTGTCTGTCTGTTTGTCTAGCCATCTAACCGTCCGTCTGTTCGACTGTGTATTGAAAATTTCTTGTGAACTTCTTGTGGAAGAAGCTAGTGGCATGAAATCTTCCATAAATATTCTTATGTAATCTTAAACAAAAACAACCTGTCCGTCCATCCGATGCTAAAAAAATAAGAAACTAAAAACCAGAATAATAAAAAATCCATTTTTTTAAAACAAAATATAAAAATTAATTGCTGTAATTGTTTTAAACAAAAGTTAAGTCATAAAATGTTGATTTGAAATATAAAAAAAAAATAAATATTATAAAATAACATTAAAATTCTTTTGAAAAATCTTGAAAATATTAGTTATAAAAAAAGCCTATAATTTTTAATTAATAAAACATTAGCAGTGAGGCTTGATTTATTACAAATTCTATATATATATTTTTTTTCATAAAAAATATTTAAAATTTTAAGCAATAAAATTTTATACAGTTTTGTTTGATTTATTTGTTCAAAAAAAGAAAAAGCATTATTATTTTTAAATAAAAAAAATTGCCGTAAAAACTCTACAGGAGGTCTAAAATTATTCATATAATTTTAACACAAAATTTAAATTTCTTTATTAGTTTAAATGAAACAAATAAAAACAAACTAAATAATAAATACCAGCAATAAATGCCGACATTATTTAAAGAAAAATCTTTTAAGCTTGGTTCATTTTCTTTTAAAATAATGTAACAATTTCGTTAAATAAAACTTTCTTTAAAAATTATTTAATAAAAAAATTTTCATTCAGTTTTATGTTTGTCATAAAATAAAATTCCAATAAATTTCTTTCTCAACAATAATGTCATGAAAAAGAGTAGAAAATAATAAAACAAAAATCTACAAAAGACAAAAAAGAATTTAAACTATAAAATAACATTAACAAGATTTTTAGAAGAATAGTTTTATGATTATTTTTTTAAGTTGTAAAATGTTAAATTATAGAATGTAGGAAAAACTTAAGGAAATAAATAATGTTTTATTGTTGGTATAAAATTGAAGAAAAATCTAAAATTGCCATAATAAATTAACAAATGAAATTTGTTTTCAAGCAAGTACATCATAGGAGATGTTAAAAACTTACTTTCTTTACTTACATTTTGAAGCTTAAACTGTATTAAGCAGCAATAACAAAGGATTTAGAAAAGTGTATTTTGGGTTTGTTGTGATGTTTTTAACGCACATTAATATTGGTCCTATACCCAAAGTATACAAATCAGCTTAGATTGAGTCGATTTAATTATGTCCGTCCTTCTGACAGTTCTTCTGTCCGTCCGTCTGACCTCCGTTCAGGTAAACATTGTAAACAAGCTACAGGTCGCAATTTTGAAGATAATTCAATAATATTTAATACATGATCTACTTTTATTCCCGGGACGAAGCCTATTGAATATGGTTAAGATCAGTCAATTAGTTAACCTAACCCCATAAAACTGAAGCCCCAAATAGGGCTTGTCAACCTTGTAATCAAACTACAGGTCGCAATTTTCAAGATAATTCAAAGAAATTTGGTGCATAATCTTCTATTGTACCAGAGACAAAGCCAATTGAAAATGGTTAACATCGCTTCATTATTTCACCTAGCCCCCATACAATTAAACAGACGAATAGGGCTTTTAAGGTCATAATTATGATTAATATACTCGTATCTCGACAAAAGTTGCAAAACGAAGTTCTATACTAAACTTGATGACCTTCATGAATTTTATAATTATAGGGCCTCATTTGACTCTAGTCCCTAGGTGGGGTAAGGTGGTTAATGTACTAGTCCACTAAACCGGAGGTCGTGGGTTCGATTCCCAACTGAAGCACTGGTAAAGGAGCGCACAATTGGATCGATAAAGATCTAGGTGTATTCATTCGGATACAGATACAGTCTGCTTTTAAACTGACTAACTAACTAACTAACTAACTAACTAACTAACTAACTAACTAACTAACTAACTAACTAACTAACTAACTACTAACTAACTAACTAACTAACTAACTAACTAACTAACTAACTAACTAACTAACTACTAACTAACTACTAACTAACTAACTAACTAACTAACTAACTAACTAACTAACTAACTAACTAACTAACTAACTAACTAACTAACTAACTAACTAACTAACTAACTAACTAACTAACTAACTAACTAACTAACTAACTAACTAACTAACTAACTAACTAACTAACTAACTAACTAACTAACTAACTAACTAACTAACTAACTAACTAACTAACTAACTAACTACTAACTAACTAACTAACTAACTAACTAACTACTAACTAACTAACTAACTAACTAACTAACTAACTAACTAACTAACTAACTAACTAACTACTACTAACTAACTAACTAACTAACTAACTAACTAACTAACTAACTAACTAACTAACTAACTAACTACTAACTACTAACTAACTAACTAACTAACTAACTAACTAACTAACTAACTAACTACTAACTAACTAACTAACTAACTAACTAACTAACTAACTAACTAACTAACTACTAACTAACTAACTAACTAACTAACTAACTAACTAACTAACTAACTAACTAACTAACTAACTAACTAACTAACTAACTAACTAACTAACTAACTAACTAACTAACTACTAACTAACTAACTAACTAACTAACTACTAACTAACTAACTAACTAACTAACTTAACTAACTAACTACTAACTAACTAACTAACTAACTAACTAACTAACTAACTAACTAACTAACTAACTAACTAACTAACTAACTAACTAACTAACTAACTAACTAACTAACTAACTAACTAACTAACTAACTAACTAACTAACTAACTACTAACTAACTAACTAACTAACTAACTAACTAACTAACTAACTAACTAACTAACTAACTAACTAACTAACTAACTAACTAACTAACTAACTAACTAACTAACTAACTACTACTAACCTAACTAACTACTAACTAAACTAACTAACTAACTAACTAACTAACTAACTAACTACTAACTAACTAACTAACTAACTAACTAACTAACTAACTAACTAACTAACTAACTAACTACTAACTACAACTAACTAACTAACTAGCTAACTAACTAACTACTACTAACTAACTAACTAACTAACTAACTACTACTAACTAACTAACTAACTCACTAACTAACTAACTAACTAATATAGGAAAACAAAAGATTTAGGAAACAAACTTGCTCTCCTAAAAGCCTAAAATGCAGGTGCGTCTGCCACTTGCTTTTCGTAAAACTACAATAATAGTTAAACTTCAAAATTAATTTCAAATTCTTAACAAAATAAAACAACAATTAATAAAATTACTTACAAATTACAATATTCTATAAAAATCTAGTCATTAATAATAATTTTAATCATAAAAAGTGTTGACATTTCTATAGCTCTCCTATTACCCTTATATTATTTGCTGTTGTTGCTCTATCAAAACCAAAACGAATGGGTTTCTAATAAAAACAACTCATACACATATTACTTGTCTACAAATAATACGTCTGTCTGTCTCTCTGTTTGTTTTCAATATAAATTTCTATATTGCGTTAAACATTTATATGCAATTTAATCCAATTGCTAAATGTGTGGCCTAAACTTACACCGCCTTCTTAAACACTACCCTTCACAATTCCGCTCCCCAGTTTTTTTTTATCACAGAAAGAAAGAAATCTTTATTAGACTTAAGATTTAATTTTAGATTTGCGTGTTGTCATTGTCGCCGTTGTTGTCATCGTCGTATAAATAGAAAAATTAAACAGCAAACCTTATAAAACTTATAAAAGTTTTAAATGACTTTGTGGTTTAAAGAAATGCGTAAATAAATGTGTTTTAAAGTGTTTAAACAATTGTGGGCAGGAGGATGCTTGTTTGGTTTTTGGGTTGCTGAAAGAAATGAAATGCTATAACACTGTAAAGAAAGTAGGTGTCTTAAGTCTTTTGTTTGAGGGAGGATTAATGTTACACGTGGTTTTTGTGGAAAGTGATGAAATGTTGAAATGTTATGTATTAATTAGTTGTTTGTCAAAATAAGAAACCATATAAACTTAGATATTTAACTAATGAAGATTTAAATTATAATAAAAGAGGATAAATTGCAATAGAAGGTAAAAAGGTGAAGTCTAGAATGTAATTGTCAGAATTTGGATTGCAAATACAATTGTTTGCTGGTAAAAAGAAACATTGTGTTAACAGAATGTATTATCTTTCAATGTTCAAAAACTCCGAACGTAATTCCTAATAATTTTCCCATCAGTGTTCGTAGAGAATGTTATATCCGAAATAGTATTACTACCAAGATATTTGTATCTTACTCCAACGAAGCCTATCCGTGGCAAAGAAAGTTCTCCAGAGTTTAACTGCCCTCTCCATATGCTCTACATTCTTCTGAATCCGAGCATTCAATCTTATATATATATATAGTGACCATAATCCTGTGTGTCCACTCAGAATACGTACAATCAGACTTGTTCATTTTGAAGAGATATCTACTCCTGCTCTCATTAGTGTCACCCCATAGGATCTATGTGGTTCTACTCACCGTTTCGTTATATCAAGAGGCCTTATTTGATTATCTAATACATATTTTAAATTCCGTGCTCGTTGCGTCGAAAGGTTTTGCGATCATTAGTTTAACTACCTCGTGCTCTCTTCCCTTTAAAGCTACTACATTCGACCTTTCGTTACAGCTTACTTCCGACCTTTCGTTACAGCTTACTTCCGATGTAAACCTTACATCCGGGAGCGTATTCAGTTAAAGTTTTCTTATAATTCAAAACGGTTTTAGATTTAACTTTATTACATAATTAATATTACCCTAATTGCCTGCTAGTAAATATTTTAAGCCCTGTGTGCGCCATATTTTTTCGAATCCAATTTACACATTTCGCTATTGTTCTGCGTCTTCAATATAGAACCCCGCACCCATTTTGTCAACCAATTTAGAGCCATCCGTGTAACAACTGGTATTTGCTGTAATATTCCGTAATATTCCGTTAGTTAGTTAGTTAGTTAGTTAGTTAGTTAGTTAGTTAGTTAGTTAGTTAGTTAGTTAGTTAGTTAGTTAGTTAGTTAGTTAGTTAGTTAGTTAGTTAGTTAGTTAGTTAGTTAGTTAGTTAGTTAGTAGTTAGTTAGTTAGTTAGTTAGTTAGTTAGTTAGTTAGTTAGTTAGTTAGTTAGTTAGTAGTTAGTTAGTTAGTAGTTAGTTAGTTAGTTAGTTAGTTAGTTAGTTAGTTAGTTAGTTAGTTAGTTAGTTAGTTAGTTAGTTAGTTAGTTAGTTAGTTAGTTAGTTAGTTAGTTAGTTAGTTAGTTAGTTAGTTAGTTAGTTAGTTAGTTAGTAGTTAGTTAGTTAGTAGTTAGTTAGTTAGTTAGTTAGTTAGTTAGTTAGTTAGTTAGTTAGTTAGTTAGTTAGTTAGTAGTTAGTTAGTTAGTTAGTTAGTTAGTTAGTTAGTTAGTTAGTTAGTAGTTAGTTAGTTAGTTAGTTAGTTAGTTAGTTAGTTAGTTAGTTAGTTAGTTAGTTAGTTAGTTAGTTAGTTAGTTAGTTAGTAGTTAGTTAGTTAGTTAGTTAGTTAGTTAGTTAGTTAGTTAGTTAGTTAGTTAGTTAGTTAGTTAGTTAGTTAGTTAGTTAGTTAGTTAGTTAGTTAGTTAGTTAGTTAGTTAGTAGTTAGTTAGTTAGTTAGTTAGTTAGTTAGTTAGTTAGTTAGTTAGTTAGTTAGTTAGTTAGTTAGTTAGTTAGTTAGTTAGTTAGTTAGTTAGTTAGTTAGTTAGTTAGTTAGTTAGTTAGTTAGTTAGTTAGTTAGTTAGTTAGTTAGTTAGTTAGTTAGTTAGTTAGTTAGTTAGTAGTTAGTTAGTTAGTTAGTTAGTTAGTTAGTTAGTTAGTTAGTTAGTTAGTTAGTTAGTTAGTTAGTTAGTTAGTTAGTTAGTAGTTAGTTAGTTAGTTAGTTAGTTAGTTAGTTAGTAGTTAGTTAGTTAGTTAGTTAGTTAGTTAGTTAGTTAGTTAGTTAGTTAGTTAGTTAGTTACAATCAATTACTATTTCATTTCCAAAGAAGCATCCGCCATCTTTTAAAATTTTAGGCAAATAAAGCAACTGTTGTAACAGTAAATTCTACGACATATGTATGTTTATGTCTTAAGTCTTTCGTTTTTAAACTTAACTTTTTTTGTTGTCTTTAATAAACTGTTTATTAATTTAAATTATTCTTAAAGTCATAAGTTCTTTGTTTTTCTTTTTCACAATCTTCCTTTATTCAAATTGAAAAATGAGTATATTTAAAGTTCAAAGAATGTGTGTCTGTCTGTCTGTCTGTCTTAACATCTATCCATTAAACTTAACATCTTTTAGCTTTAAAATAACAATTTGAAATTTTAACACCTCTAACCGTTTTAATACATTATCTTCTACAAACATTAACTAAACTAAAGTGTATTATAAAATAATTTTATATACATACACATATGGATAGATTGTTGGTGTTTTTTATATGTAGAGTTATTATTTGACCCTTAAGCGAAATCGACAGTAGGTAAACTATATGTAACGCATCTTCTTTTGTAAAACATAGATAGTCACACACATCCACATATACATATAAATATTATTCACTGTTAGTGAAGCCTACCTTGGTCTTTTTTGTTGCTATTGAAGACCTTAGAAAAAATGCCGACGCTACTTTGTTTTTTATATATACTTGGTTATGGTTGTTGTATCTTCTTTGTTTTTTTATCTTAGTTCTTAGCAGCAGCCACAACAGCAGCATACAGAAAACATGGTCAGAAAAAAATAAGTAATTTTTCAAATAAACCAGTAAATAGTCAGTCATATTTGCCTGTAAATATTATAAATGTTGTTGTTAAGAAGGGGGTATGTTGCTCTTTATAGATTTCCTCTAAATAGTAATTTATACCCGTAAACTATTTTGTCTATAAATTAAACTATTTCATGTGTTTTGTTTCTTTTCAAATCTTTCTACACTTTTCAGTTTACAATATTGTGAACTTGAGTTTATTATGATTATGATTACTTTTAGGGGATTTCGTTTTTTTCCTAAAAGCAATAAAATTAAATGAAAATATAAAATAATTGTTAGAGGAGTAATTACCTAACAGCGGAAATTTCATCTAATTAGTAGTTAGTGTGAGGAGAAAAAAGTGTGATGTTTTTAGGTTTTTTTTTGGGAGGTTATTAAAGGAAGTTGAACTAATTTAAAGAATTCATGTTTGTAAAATATAACTATTTTTATGTTAAAGTTTTTTTGTTTTCTAAAATTATGTTATAAATTTTAATTTATGTTATTTAGTTTTTAGTTGTTTTGACTTAATATTCTTTTGACTATTTCTCTAATAATAATTATGTTAATTAAAGAAATTTAATACTTTTTTATGTTTGTGAAAATATTTTTAGTTTTATGGCCTTCATTAAGGGTTTGGTATGGTAATAAATTAAATGACAAAAGGTTTTTTATTTGGTAATAATAATTAAGGTATAATTTAAGAGAGTTTCTTGGAATTTTTTATGTAGAAGATTTTTGATAAATTTTCTTAGATAGATGTTTGATAAAGAAAGAGAAAATGTGAAATGTTTTTTAAATTTTTATTAAAACAAATAAGAAATAGTTTCATTTATCTTAAGGTTTTCGGAAAGAAAAGAACAGTTGTAGGTTGCCACCTCCACAAAAAGGGTTGTGAAATAAAAGGGATTTTCAGAATAATATTTTCTTATGTTTGGGCTATATATGGATTCGGATAGATTATCTTAAAGTACGCTTTACTTTAAAACAAAAGAGTTAGGGTTCTGCTTTCTTCAAAACAAGTTGTAGTCCAACTGATAAAAGTATGAAATGTAGGGGGGGGGGGGGGGGGCGGTGATGTTACCCAAAATCTTCCAATCAGTTCTTTCTAAATAGTTTTTAACAGTGAACGTTGTCTTGATTTCATGTTTTTCGCATATTTTGACCATTTTTATCCAATTCTGTCTTTAATGTTCAACAATGGACAAAGCTCAACAACAAGAACACTTGTGGAAATCTTGAGTCCTCTAGGTTTTTTCAATTGGACTTTTTTGTGCTTTTAACAGGCAGACAAATATACAGATAAGCAAACAGACAGACAGACATACGTATATATGGACAGACAAATATGCAGAGAAACAAACTGACATAGAAACAAATAAACAGATAAATCGAATGACGGACAGATGGACAGAAAGACGGACATATAAACTGACAGTCAGATATTCAAATAATGGATATACGGCCAGACAGACAAAGAGACAGTCAAACAGTGAGACATACGGACAACCAGATAGTCAGATAAACAAACTGTTGGACGGAGATATATGACTTAGAATCTAATAAGGATCCAGAATATGTAAACTTTTGTAGGCTTAAGCTCAATATTTCGAAGAATGAAATTAATTTATTCTTGATGAAAAACCTCCCTACGGGGCATATTTCCTTGATGAAAGACCCTGATCTTGGTGTATTGCAATCCCGGGGTATAGAGGTGCTACAAGAACCTCTAGTCTGCCGAGACTATCGACCGGTGATGTCAATTCACTCCTCGAACTATCCTTGGAATGATTTGACATGAGGTCGCACGAGAGAACCACATAATCTGGTACTACAGGTGGCCAGTTGCCTGCAGGACTTGTCCTGGCTGGTCAGTTGCTTGAGGTTCCTTTGGCAACAACGTAGTGGCTGTGGTTTAAACCTAAACTCGCGGGAAGAGTGAGTGGCGGTTAAAAGACTGATGCATGGTGAAATCTTTATTTCAAATACTTCACCGAGGAGTGACTGTTGGACTAAGCGTTGGAAATGAGTTGGTGTTAAATATATATGATACAGGATGAATGTATACGGGATATAAGGGGTATATGGATCTCATCCGTATACCTAGAGTGAGTCTGTCGTATGTTGTTCTCTTATGAGTGTTTGGGCTGAATGAGAAGTTTGCAGGACTGAATGGTGAAACGATCAAGCGAGAGGATATTATTAAAAACACGAAAAAAGTTTCTGAGAACAAAACAAGGAGTGCAATTTAAAGTTTAGGAGTGAAATACGATTAAAAAAAACTTAATTAGTCACAATTAAGGGCTTATTTCCTTATATTTTAAATATATATTTTTTCAATTTTTTAAACATGTTAATATCTCAATTAATCATAGTTTAAAATATAATATAACTTAATGACGGAAATAACTTGTCATTTTAAATAAAAATAACAAAATTTTTCTTAACTTGAGGAAAAGAAAAAAATAACTATAGCATGTTAACTACTTAAATGATTCCTGGAAAACAATTTCATATTAAAATATAAACAATTTAAGCAACTTAAATACTTAAAACAAAGTTTTCAATATAAACAAAACAAAAGACTTAAGACACATACATCCTAGCACTTGATCAACTTTATTTATTATTACTCTAAACAACTAAATATGGTATTATTATTATTATTTGTTGGTTGTTTAGCAAAAAAGAAAAAAAAAACTTATCATTAATTATACAATCTCCATAATATTTTTGTGTTCTTTGGAACAAAAAAAGCAAGACTTGGTTGGTTGTTTTTTTTTTTCATCTTCATTTATTATTGCTAAAAGATTAACGCATCATAATTGCCATATCTAACAAACATATACGAGTATCATTAAAATTAACATTACTGCCGTAGAAATGAGAACACAGAGCCCACCTGAAATTGCCACTTGAACATGCAATCCAAGGCATTAAAAAAGATAGATCAACAAACTTAAATTTCATATCTTATCAATATAGAAAAAAAAAACAACACAACACAAACTAAACAAACACATAGCCAACAAATACAAACCGACAACTGGACAGACATTGTATAACAGGGATGGACAGACTGATAGAGCTACAAACAGAATATTGCGGTATGCGAACCAAAAATGATATGAAAAAAAATTAACTTTATAATAATATAATGAAATTATAGAACTCAAAAAAAATCTACAAATACAACTAAAAGTGTAATACAAAATTGCCTGCATTGTAAAGAGTATGAGGTACAATATATTTATTTTTTTTTTTCATTCCTCTCAAATCTATTTGCATTGAACACAACAAAAACGGAAACCATATGCACTTGCTAGCAATGAAGCATGGCAGAAAAAAAATTGCAAAAAAAAAACTACGCTATTCATACATATTTTTATTTTTGTGTACAATTTCTATCTATTTGAGATGGCAAAAAAATATACAACAGCATACAAAAACCAGTATTACAAATAAATAAATATAAAAATACTGTATAGTAGACAGACAGACGGACGGACGGACGGACGGACGGACGGACGAACGAACGGATGGACGGACGATTGGACAGACAAAAGTAACGTCATCTCTTTACATATACACCTAGAAAAAAAAAACAGAGCCTACATGCATTTAAACATGGTCATATAGAAAAAAAAACAAAAACTCAAAACAGCAATACATTTTGTAGTTTTAACCATATTTTTTTTTTATCTCGAACTCATACTCGTTGCATTTGATGTTGCTGAAGGAGAAGAGTTTGTGGCCGTACGAGGAAAAATATGGCTTAAAACATGAGGTGTTAAATCAAAAATATGAAAAACACTCACATTAGATTGGTTTGCTGTTGTTTTTTTTCTTTAGTTTTTCTTAGTTTTTTTTCTTAATGTAAAATAAGTAAAAATTTTGCATTTGTTAGAGCATCTGAAGAAAATATTTAAATGAAAAACTAAGTGGAAGTTTTTGATATAGTAGAGTGGTTGGGGGAAAAAGTTTTGTAGCATGAATGGTAATGCAGCAGGAATGAGAGTCGACATAGTTTAAGGTAACTATAGAAACATTGTTGCAACATGGGATTGAAAGCGGCAGGAAGAAAATTGTAGCGATGAAACCTGGTGATAGTTTAAACAGAAGCTTTTTCAGCCTTTTTTACACCACGAGTCAATAGACTAGACTATAGACTAGACTAGACAACACAAGACTAGACTAGACAACACAAGACTAGACTATAGACTAAACTATAGAATAAACTATAAACTAAACTAGACTAGACTACACTAGACTAGACCAGACTATAGACTAGACTATAGACTAGACTATAAACTAGACTATAGACTAGATTATAGACCAGACTATGAACTAGAATATAGAATAGACTATAGGCTAGAATATAGACTAGAATATAGAATAAACTATGGACAAGATTATAGACTAAGCTATAGACTAGACTATAGACTGGACTATAAACTAGCCTAAAGACTGGACTATAGACTAGACTATAAACTAGCCTAAAGACTAGACTATAGACTACACTATAAACTAGCCTAAAGACTAGACTATAGACTAGACTATAGACTAGACTATATACTAGACTATAGACTAGACTATAGACTAGACACTAGACTAGACTAGACTAGACTAGACTATAGACTAGACTAATAGACTAGACTATAGACTAGACTATAGACTAGACTATAGACTAGACTATAGACTAGACTATAGACTAGACTATAGACTAGACTATAGACTAGACTATAGACTAGACTATAGACTAGACTATAGACTAGACTATAGACTAGACTATAGATTAGACTATAGACTAGACTATAGACTAGACTATGACTAGATAGACTAGACTATAGACTAGACTATAGACTAGACTATAGACTAGACTATAGACTAGACTATAGACTAGACTATAGACTAGACTAGACTATAGACTAGACTATAGACTAGACTATAGACTAGACTATAGACTAGACTATAGACTAGACTATAGACTAGACTATAGACTAGACTATAGACTAGACTATAGACTAGACTATAGACTAGAATATAGACTAGACTATAGACTAGACTATCGGCTAGACTATAGGCTAGACTATAGACTAGACTATAGACTAGACTATAGACTAGACTATAGACAAGACTATAGACTAGACTATAGACTAGACTATAGACTAGACTATAGACTAGACTATAGACTAGACTATAGACTAGACTATAGACTAGACTATAGACTAGACTATAGACTAGACTATAGACTAGACTATAGACTAGACTATAGACTAGACTATAGACTAGACTATAGACTAGACTATAGACTAGACTATAGACTTGACTATAGACTATAGACTATAGACTAGACTATAGACTAGACTATAGACTAGACTATAGACTAGACTATAGACTAGACTATAGACTAGACTATAGACTAGACTATAGCTAGACTAGACTATAGACTAGACTATAGACTAGACTATAGACTAGACTATAGACTAGACTATAGACTAGACTATAGACTAGACTATAGACTAGACTATAGACTAGACTATAGACTAGACTATAGACTAGACTATAGACTAGACTATAGACTAGACTATCTAGACTATAGGACTATAGACTAGACTATAGACTAGACTATAGACTAGACTATAGACTAGACTATAGACTAGACTAGAGACTAGACTATAGACTAGGACTATAGGACTAGACATAGACTAGACTATAGACTAGACTATAGACTAGACTATAGACTAGACTATAGACTAGACTATAGACTAGACTATAGACTAGACTATAGACTAGACTATAGATAGACTATAGGACTAGACTATAGACTAGACTATAGACTAGACTATAGACTAGACTATAGACTAGACTATAGACTAGACTATAGACTAGACTATAGACTAGACTATAGACTAGACTATAGACTAGACTATAGACTAGGACTATAGACTAGACTATAGGACTAGACTATAGACTAGACTATAGACTAGACTATAGACTAGACTATAGACTAGACTATAGACTAGACTATAGACTAGACTATAGACTAGACTATAGACTAGACTATAGACTAGACTATAGACTAGACTATAGACTAGACTATAGACTAGACTATAGACTAGACTATAGACTAGACTATAGACTAGACTATAGACTAGACTATAGACTAGACTATAGACTAGACTATAGACTAGACTAGACTATAGACTAGACTAGACTAGGCTAGACTATAGACTAGATTATAGACTAGACTTTATAGTAGACTATATACTAGACTAAAGACTAGACTATATACTAGACTATAGACTAGATTATAAAAAAAAAAATATAGACTAGACTTTATAGTAGACTATATACTAGACTAAAGACTAGACTATATACTAGACTATATACTAGACTATAGACTAGATTATAAAAAAAAATTATAGACTAGACTTTATAGTAGACTATATACTAGACTATATACTAGACTATAGACTAGATTATAAAAAAAAATTATTTAAAAGATCAAATGTCTTAAAAGTGATTTTTTCTGCAATTTTGGTATCTAAGCATTTCAATTAAAAATTTTCATTATTATGCAACACAAACAAAAAGGATGCTACTGTCCCCAACACCAATATTTGCAACAAAAACAATAACAGCACAGAAAAAATGCAAAATTAAAAAAAACGACACACAGAAATGTAAAAATGTGATGATAAAAATTTAAACAGAAATGCATGCAGGCAGTTAGTCAAGCAGACACACATGCACCGCATGTTGCAAAAATCCACAAGAAAGAAAAACTGCAACAAAAACAACAGAGAAAAGCAGCAGCTCAACACAGCAACTAAAACAACAACAAATGAAAATGATGTTCTTAATGTTAATGTTTCTGTTGTTGTTGAAACCAAAAGGAATAAATAGCAACAACAACAACGAAATGTTATAAAAGGAAGCAATATAATGCAGAGAATTAAAACTAAAGCAGTGGCAGGCATCAAGCGAAAAACTTAAATTGACAGCATGATTAAATATTTAGAAATTTAATTTAAATTAAACAGAGAAAAGAAAAAAACAAACAAATTGAAGCCTAGAGAATTCTTTAAATAATTATTTTAACCTTTAGAGAGCTTTAGAAAATTGTAAAATTAATTTTCTACTTTTTTTTTTCTTCTAAATAAAAACTTATTTTGCCATAAACACTTTATAAGTGAATAAAGTAAAGATATGACAGGTTTTTCTTTATTAAAAGAATGTGGTTGTGGGAAAAAAGTGGTAAATCAAGCATTTCTTTTTTATAATTTACTATTTTATTATTAAGTTTTTTTTCTCGTTCGCTAAGATAGTGCCATCAGTCATCACAAATTTTTTTTTTTGTATTTGTGGCCAAGTTAGCCAACTAAATAAACAATCAAGCAACCAACCAACTAGTCATCCAACCATGTCATTGAGAAGTGTCAAAAATGCTGCCTTGATATGTGGTGTCACAAGTTAAAGTATAAAAATTTCTTTTATTACAAATATTCGTTTGCGAAATAGTTTTTGTTGGATTAGAAACTTTTCTTTGTTTCTAATAGTTTTATTTAACAAACTATAATCTTTCTAATTGTTATAATTATAAAAAGTTAATAAGAAAAAACTATAATAGAACATTATTTATTTGCGGAATCCGGATAATAAAATCGAATACTCAACGGTAAATACATTCTTAAAAATACTTAATATTTGATTGAAAGGAGAAATGTGTCAACGTTTTAGATTAAGTCTTTTCTTGGAGTTAGACTCCTGCGGAAAGAGTGTTAAATATTTCATTTATGCCTGAAGAGATTTAGAACGCAAAAAAGAGGAATTACGTATTTATCTAAATTGTTATCAATAATTTTTAGTTGCAGAAAATAACGATAATATATCAAGAAGCAGAACTGAACTGAACTAGAACTGAACTAGAACTGAACTAGAACTGAACTAGAACTGAACTAGAACTGAACTAGAACTGAACTAGAACTGAACTAGAACTAGAACTGAACTAGAACTGAACTAGAACTGAACTAGAACTGAACTAGAACTGAACTTGAACTGAACTAGAACTGAACTAGAACTGAACTAGAACTGAACTAGAACTGAACTAGAACTGAACTAGAACTGAACTAGAACTGAACTAGAACTGAACTAGAACTGAACTAGAACTGAACTAGAACTGAACTAGAACTGAACTAGAACTGAACTGAACTAGAACTGAACTAGAACTGAACTACAACTGAACTAGAACAGAACTAAAAAATAATAAATCTTGAAATAGTTTTTGAAAATATTTCGCTAAAAACTGTTTTAACAAAGATCTCAACAAATGTATTTTCATTAATCTATATATATAAAATTCTAACGGTACTGACTGACTGACTGATTCATCACCGCACAGCCTAAACGGTTAAAGCTAAAGAGCTGAAATTTGGACAGGGTGTTGGTCTCCCACTACTAAGACGGGATTTTTGGGGTAAATGTTTAGGGGGTAAAAAAGGGTAAAAACGGTTAATTGCGGTAACCTCATATCTCCTAAACTAGAAAAGATACAAAAATAGTTTAAAGCTTATCGTCGTTCATTTAAAAAATAAGCGGACAGATGTCTGGTACTTTTTTAAATTTCGGCCCCTTTAGGAAATAAACGGGTAAAAACTGTATTTTGGTACTTTTTTTGCACCCCATGTATCTTTTAAACCAGTGAACATTCAAACAATATTTTTGACTCCTTCATAACTTGACGAAAAAATAAAAATATAAATTTAGTACTTTTTGGTTATTCGGATGTTTAAGGGGTGAAAATTGTACCTTTTTTTGGTACTTTGGTACGGGCTCCCACTACGATGTTGCAACATTTTGGAATAGAATTTTTATTTCGTTAATGGGTAGAAAAAAAGTACCAAAAGGGGTAAAAACGGGAAAATTGATGTTATTCAAACACAATGATCCAATTTAGATAAAATTTTTAGATTTAGAAACACTAAATATGCTAATGAGGTGTTATTTGGAATCCCGGTACCAAGTGATATTTTTTGGTATTTTTTCATTCTCCATCTGGTACTTTTTGAGTTTTATTCGATATTGAAATCGAAACATGAAATTAATAATAAAAGGACTTTTCGGTACTTTTTCGTTCTACACAGGTATTTTTTTGAGTTTTCTTTAAAATTAAATCTAGAAACGTGAAATTAAGCATGTAGAGCCCGGAGTAAATGAGAATCTATAAAAGGGAACTTTTTGGTACTTTTTCGTTCATCAAAAGGTACTTTTTGAATTTTCTATAATATTGAACTTAGAAACATGAAATTAAGTATGTAGAGCCTGGATTAAGTGAGAACATATAAAAGGGGACTTTTTGGTACTTTTTCGTTCTTCAAAAGGTACTTTTTGGATTTTTGTATAATATTGAACCTAGAAACATGAAATTAAGCAGGGATTAAGTGAGAACCTATAAAAGGGGACTTTTTGGTACTTTTTCGTTCTTCAAAAGGTACTTTTTGGATTTTTTTATAATATGGAACTTAGAAACGTGAAATTAAGCATGTAGAGCCCGGAGTAAATGAGAATTTATAAAAGGGGACTTTTAGGTACTTTTTCGTACTTCGACTGGTACTTTTTGAGTTTTCTATAAAATTTAACCTAGAAACATGAAATTAAGCATGTAGAGCCCAGAGTAAATGAGAATTTATAAAAGGGGACTTTTTGGTACTTTTTCGTACTTCGACTGGTACTTTTTGAGTTTTCTATATAATTTAACCTAGAAACATGAAATTAAGCATGTAGAGCCCGGAGTAAATGAGAATCTATAAAAGGGGACTTTTTGGTACTTTTTCGTTCATCAGAAGGTACTTTTTGAATTTTCTATAATATTGAACTTAGGAACATGAAATTAAATAAAATAGGTCTTTTGGTACTTTTTCGTACTTCAATGGTACTGGTACTTTTAGAGCTTTCTAAAATATTGAATATATAAGCATAAAATTAAACACGCAGTATCCCAATTGAACGAAAATTGAAAAAGGATACTCTGGTACTTTTTTGTTCTTTTACTAATACTTTTCGAATTTTCTATAAAATTGAACCTAAAAACATAAAATACATACAGCTTCCTGATTGTATAAAAATCTGTATGCGATTTTTTTGGTTTCTGGTTGAAAATTAAACATGCGTCATCCTGATTTAATGAAAATATATAAAAAGGCAATGTCTGGTACTTTTTCGTTCTTCAACTGTTTTTTTTTAATTTTCTGTAATATTGAGACTAGAATCATAAAATCAAACTTAAAGAGTTCTCTAAAAGGGGAATTTTTGATATTGAAGATATATATACATTTAAAAAATGATATTTATTTTATTCCATTACGATGAGGTTAGCGAAGCACATTCATAAAATTATTAAACTCCAAAAAGACATTTATTAAAAATCATCAAGAGAAATTTAATAGTTTAATAAAGTGATATAGCATTATTTCATATTAAAAATAAAATAAAAAAAAAACTGTTACAAAAACCATTTAAATAAAAACTAGAGCACAAAACGTATGAAAACTACGTATGTATATATTAAGAAACAAAAATAAACTCAAGTTTTTTTTTTTACTAAAACTCCAATTTGGTGTAACTTAAAATTTTACAAATCCCCAAATATTTATGATTAATAAATAAAAATAAATGGCAACACGCACTGAAAGAAAAAATATAAATATAATAAAACTATTTCAAATATTTTATGAGCGCTACAATATAAGTTTCTTTCATTTTCATTTTTTGATATTATAAATACAAATAAAAACAAATATGAATCTTAATAGAGCACAATTATTTAAATTTATTTTTTCATAGAAATATATATGTATGTGTGTTATGGTTTCCATTTCATTTTCTAACTAATGTCTTTTAATAAAAGTCTGCTTTAATCTTAAAACGCTTGTTTTATATCTTTTTGTATAAAATGTAACCTTTTGTTTTGATAATTTCGTAATAACTTAGAAAATCTATAATAATTTTTTGTTATTATATCAACACCATATTTAAAACACAAAAAAGACCTATTTTTGGTATAGTTTTTTTGTGGTTATACAAATCGAAAAAAAAAAAAACAAAACTGAAGACGAAGAATTGGTAATAAAATTTGTGTTTTTTATATTTTTTGATTGTTTGGCAATAATAATTTAAACTAAATAAGGAAGTCTTGAATGGAGAGGGGTTATTGATAAATAATGTACACAAGGCTTTAATAACATTAAATTGTAAAAAACCATATAAAGGCAACAATGTGACGCCAAGACAACAACAATAAAAAATAGATTTAAAAAATAAATAGAATAGTAAAATATAAACAAACCGTAGTTGCATGAATAACTTAAAAGGAAGAATATAACTTTGGCACAGTGTAACGAGGGTAAAGAAGAAATTTGCGAAGGGTTGATGAAATCTAGATCACACAGAAAGAGATTCTGTCACAGAACTGAAATAGAATTAAACTAGAAGCAAACTAGAACTGAAGTAGAACAGAACTAGAACTGAACTAGAACTGAACTAGAATTGAACTAGAACTGAACTAGAACTGAACTAGAACTGAACTAGAACTGAACTAGAACTGATTTAGAACTGATTTAGAACTGAACTAGAACTGAACTAGAACTGAACAAGAACTGAACAAGAACTGAACTAGAACTGAACTAGAACTGAACTAGAACTAAACTAGAACTGAACTAACTAGAACTGAACTAGAAACTGAACTAGAACTGAACTAGAACTGAACTAGAACTGAACTAGAACTGAACTAGAACTGAACTAGAACTGAACTAGAACTGAACTAGAACTGAACTAGAACTGAACTAGAACTGAACTAGAACTGAACTAGAACTGAACTAGAACTGAACTAGAACTGAACTAGAACTGAACTAGAACTGAACTAGAACTGAACTAGAACTGAACTAGAACTGAACTAGAACTGAACTAGAACTGAACTAGAACTGAACTAGAACTGAACTAGAACTGAACTAGAATGAACTAGAACTGAACTAGAACTGAACTAGAACTGAACTAGAACTGAACTAGAACTGAACTAGAACTGAACTAGAACTGAACTAGAACTGAACTAGAACTGAACTAGAACTGAAACTAGAACTGAACTAGAACTGAACTAGAACTGAACTAGAACTGAACTAGAACTGAACTAGAACTGAACTAGAACTGAACTAGAACTGAACTAGAACTGAACTAGAACTGAACTAGAACTGAACTAGAACTGAACTAGAACTGAACTAGAACTGAACTAGAACTGAACTAGAACTGAACTAGAACTGAACTAGAACTGAACTAGAACTGAACTAGAACTGAACTAGAACTGAACTAGAACTGAACTAGAACTGAACTAGAACTGAACTAGAACTGAACTAGAACTGAACTAGAACTGAACTAGAACTGAACTAGAACTGAACTAGAACTGAACTAGAACTGAACTAGAACTGAACTAGAACTGAACTAGAACTGAACTAGAACTGAACTAGAACTGAACTAGAACTGAACTAGAACTGAACTAGAACTGAACTAGAACTGAACTAGAACTGAACTAGAACTGAACTAGAACTGAACTAGAACTGAACTAGAACTGAACTAGAACTGAACTAGAACTGAACTAGAACTGAACTAGAACTGACTAGAAACTGAACTAGAACTGAACTAGAACTGACTAGAACTGAACCAGAACTGAACCAGAACTGAACTAGAACTGAACTTGATGTGAAATCAAAATTTTTCTTAAAAATGTTTTGTAAATAATTTTATTAAACATTTCTACTGAAATGTTTTCCTAAATAATGAAATGAAAATATATTTAGTAAAAAAGTGGAAAGTAAAGAAAACCCGCTGTTTAGAAAAATGTAATTTCTGCAACCCTTTTGGCTTAGTAGGAGTAATTGATATCACTTCTACTGACACCAGTTTAAGAAGTTATAAATAGTTATTCGAAAACATAAGTGTATAATGTCTACCAGATAGTCTACAAAATAAATCAATTCGGCATTAAACTAAAATTCATCCATATGTATATGTATGTACATTTATTCACATTTTTAATCGTCCATTGTCATTACTTAACACTAGAAGCTTAACTCTCTGTCTGACATGACTAATGTGAAATCTATATTTGTTAAATGATTTTACAAATATCTTTCATTATTCTTAGATACAACATTTGATTAATCTTCTTTAAAATAAAATAAAGCAAAGATCAACTAACTACTACAACTGCAGAACACTGTGTCTGTAATAGCTACAAACAAAAAAAGCAAATCTTTGTTGAAAAAAAAAAAATAATATAGTTAATGGGCCTTTATTAAACTATAAGGTACCTTACATTTGTATGAATAAAACTGTATTCACGTTAAACACATGCATTTTTCTAAAACTTCTTCTATAGTTTTTTTTTCTTTGTATTAAAAATAAATGTAAACCAACAAATGCTTAACAACCCACGCCTGTTATATGTGCCCAGAAAAAGAAGAAGAAAGACAAGAAGTGGAGGACACCGAAATTAAAATAAAGACTATTTCTTCTACACATATACATACTTACATTCATGTATGTATGTCAGTTCCTACCAAAAGGTTTATTTTACTCTTAACCAAATAAACCAAACAAAACAGATACTCTTATACTAGTTTAATGCTTACAATACAAGGTTAAGATTAAGAATTACAATTTTTTATTTTCAGTTTTAAATTTTTATATTTAGTCTTCCTTTTATTTTGCTATTTGGCTTATAAGCATATTTTCAACGTGTGTAAGTGTTTAGCCAGAGTTTTGGTTTCAGTTTTGTTTTTCTGAATTTAGTTTTTTCTTTTTCGTTCATTGTGATTATTGTGGTCTTAAGCATTCTTTCTATGAATAAAGGAATGAGCAGTTGAAAGTTAAATACTGTGATATGCAAAAGGGATATTAATAACATGCCAAGAGCTTTTATGTTATGCTAATAAAATTACAATTTAATATGAGTCAAGATAAGTTAAAGCTTTTAGAGCCAAAGCCAATGCATTCAGTCAGGGCAGTAGTATGTGGATTTAAGATTTAAGTTTAATGAAAATGAATTATTAAACTTAAGGAACAACAACAAGAATCTCACTAAAACGAAAGACATCTACAGGCATTTAAGAAGACATTTACAGCAGAGGATTTTGTAGGAAAAAATACAATTAAAATTAATTATTTTCGAATGATTAACAATTAATTAAATTAAAAGATATAAAGTAATAACGATGTAAAAGAAATAACTTTAATTAAGTTACTTATTTAAAAGAGTACAGGGAATAAGAACTGAGATACAACAGATCTACAAAAGAACTAGAACAGAACTAGAACAGAACTAGAACATAACTAGAACAGAACTAGAACAGAACTAGAACAGAACTAGAACAGAACTAGAACAGAACTAGAACAGAACGAGAACAGAACTAGAACAGAACTAGAACAGAACTAGAACAGAACTAGAACAGAACTAGAACAGAACTAGAACAGAACTAGAACAGAACTAGAACAGAACTAGAACAGAACTAGAACAGAACTAGAACAGAACTAGAACAGAACTAGAACAGAACTAGAACAGAACTAGAACAGAACTAGAACAGAACTAGAACAGAACTAGAACAGAACTAGAACAGAACTAGAACAGAACTAGAACAGAACTAGAACAGAACTAGAACAGAACTAGAACAGAACTAGAACAGAACTAGAACAGAACTAGAACAGAACTAGAACAGAACTAGAACAGAACTAGAACAGAACTAGAACAGAACTAGAATAGAACTAGAACAGAACTAGAACAGAACTAGAACAGAACTAGAACAGAACTAGAACAGAAACTAGAACAGAACTAGAACAGAACTAGAACAGAACGAGAACAGAACGAGAACAGAACTAGAACAGAACTAGAACAGAACTAGAACAGAACTAGAACAGAACTAGAAGAGAACTAGAACAGAACTAGAACAGAACTAAAACAGAACTAGAACAGAACTAGAACAGAACTAGAACAGAACTAGAACAGAACTAGAACAGAACTAGAACAGAACTAGAACAGAACTAGAACAGAACTAGAACAGAACTAGAACAGAAACTAGAACAGGAACTAGAACCAGAACTAGAACCAGAACGATAACAGAACTAGAACAGAACTAGAACAGAACTAGAACAGAACTAGAACAGAACTAGAAGGAGAACTAGAACGAGAACTAGAACAGAACTAGAACAGAACTAGAACAGAACTAGAAACAGAACTAGAACAGAACTAGAACAGAACTAGACAGAACTAGAACAGAACTAGAACAGAACTAGAACAGAACTAGAACAGAAACTAGAACAGAAACTAGAACAGAACTAGAACAGAACTAGAACAGAACTAGAACAGAACTAGAACAGAACTAGAAACAGAACTAGAACAGAACTAGAACAGAACTAGACAGAACTAGAAACAGAAACTAGAACAGAACTAGAACAGAACTAGAACAGAACTAGAACAGAACTAGAACAGAACTAGAACAGAACTAGAACAGAACTAGAACAGAACTAGAACAGAACTAGAACAGAACTAGAACAGAACTAGAACAGAACTAGAACAGAACTAGAACAGAACTAGAACAGAACTAGAACAGAACTAGACCAGAACTAGAACAGAATAGAACAGAACTAGAACAGACACTAGAACAGAACTAGAACAGAACTAGAACTAGAACAGAACTAGAACAGAACTAGAACAGAACTAGAACAGAACTAGAACAGAACTAGAACAGAACTAGAACAGAACTAGAACAGAACTAGAACAGAACTAGAACAGAACTAGAACAGAACTAGAACAGAACGAGAACTGAACTAGAACTAGAACTAGAACTAGAACAGAACAGAACTAGAACAGAACTAGAACAGAACTAGAACAGAACTAGAACAAAACTAGAACAGAACTAGAACAGAACTAGATCAGAACTAGAACAAAACTAGAACAGAACTAGAACAGAACTAGAACAGAACTAGAACAGAACTAAAACAGAACTAGAACAGAACTAGAACAGAACTAGAACAGAACTAGAACAGAACTAGAACAGAACTAGAACAGAACTAGAACAGTACTAGAACAGAACTAGAACAGAACTAGAAACAGAACTAGAACAGAACTAGAACAGAACTAGAAACTAGAACAGAACTAGAACAGAACTAGAACAGAACTAGAACAGAACTAGAACAGAACTAGAATAGAAATAGAACAGAACTAGAACATAACTAGAACAGAACTAGAACAGAACTAGAACAGAACTAGAACAGAACTAGAACAGAACTAGAACAGAACTAGAACAGAACTAGAACAGAACTAGAACAGAACTAGAACAGAACTAGAACAGAACTAGAACAGAACTAGAACAGAACTAGAACAGAACTAGAACAGAACCTGAACTTATTTTATAAAACAAATGTTAAAAAAAGTATTCAGAATTTTTAAAGAAAACCAAATTACATATAGTAGAGAAAAAAGTACTCTATCATTAATTTTACACTTAACTGTCTATCACAACGACTTAAAAGTTCAAATATTTTGACATTACAATTTGAGAAAAGAAAAGCATTTTCCTAAAATTCCCACCAACTTCAACAAGAAAAGAAAACTGTGTAATTATAAATAATTTTCAAGCAAATATTCTCTACCAAATTACATACTTAAGATATCAAAACTATCAACAATATTTTTTTTTTTTAATTTCTGCTTCCATCTCTGCTAAAGATAAGAAAAAACTCCGCATGAAAAGTCTTATAAAGAACAAAAAGGAAAAACTCATTTATCAAAATTTTAAAATCTGGCAGTAGAAATTATAAATATATTTAAAGAAGCTCTATAAAACAGAAAAAAATTAAGAACTTTTACCTATTTTGTTAATACTGAAGACTGTAATTTATAATAAATTAGTTGAAGGTTTTTAAATGAAATAAAAGAAACTACAAAAATAATCACTATGATTCACAAAAAAGTAGAAACAACCCACCAAATTCTTGAATTTTTAAATGTTTTTTTATATTAATAATTTCATTGCTGCCTTTTGTCTTTTTTTTTTTTGGTTTTTGTTCTCAACTATGTTGAAGTTCTTCTTGGGCTGCGTTGTTTTCACAAAACTCTTATCATGCCGAAAACATCAAAAAACCATAAAGACTTCAACAGCCGACTTGAAACTATTCGTTTCACTTACTCAGTCACTCACTTGGGCCACAACATGAGTTTATAAAGATGAAACAAAAAGATGTTTGAAAGAAAATTTCTTTTAAAATATTTCTTAGTCATTCTTATGTAAAGAATCATGTAAATATTTCATTCGTAGGGAAAACAAAAGAAATTAAATTGTTTTTTTCAAAAATTCTTATTTTTTATATTTATTGAAAATAAAGAAGACTAAAAATCTGATGACGTTTTTATTAAATTGGAAAAACTTAATACAGAAAAATTAGTGAAGTCGGATTGTCGATATTGTTAAGCCTCTTTGTGAACGGTATGTTCAACAGGTAGTAGAAGATATAATTTAATAAAATACTAAACTAAAAAAACAAGTTTTATAATAAAAGGTTTAGTTAGTTTTCCTATAAAACTGGTATTTAAGACAACTGTTACCTTAATTAGTTAATTGCATAGAAAATGAAAATCAATATTTTTGTTTCAAAAGATTTCAAAATACATATATGTATATTAACAATGACTTAAATACCGGGCTTCATTAATTTATGAAATACCTATTCCATTGTTCATATCTTATTCATAAATCAATATAATTATGCATATACGGTAGAGAAGATTTTTTAAATTAAATTCAGTTCCACTTCAATTCTAGTTCAGTTCTAGTTCAGTTCTAGTTCAGTTCTAGTTCAGTTCTAGTTCAGTTCTAATTCAGTTCTAGTTCAGTTCTAGTTCAGTTCAGTTCAGTTCTAGTTCAGTTCTAGTTAGTTCTAGTTCAGTTCTAGTTCAGTTCTAGTTCAGTTTAGTTCAGTTCTAGTTCAGTTCTAGTTCAGTTCTAGTTCAGTTCTAGTTCAGTTCTAGTTCAGTTCTAGTTCAGTTCTAGTTCAGTTCTAGTTCAGTTCTAGTCAGTTCTAGTTCAGTTCTAGTCAGTTCTAGTTCAGTTCTAGTTCAGTTCTAGTTCAGTTCTAGTTCAGTTCTAGTTCAGTTCTAGTTCAGTTCTAGTTCAGTTCTAGGTTCAGTTCTAGTTCAGTTCTAGTTCAGTTCTAGTTCAGTTCTAGTTCAGTTCTAGTTCAGTTCTAGTTCAGTTCTAGTTCAGTTCTAGTTCAGTTCTAGTTCTAGTTCAGTTCTAGTTCAGTTCTAGTTCAGTTCTAGTTCAGTTCTAGTTCAGTTCTAGTTCAGTTCTAGTTCAGTTCTAGTTCAGTTCTAGTTCAGTTCTAGTTCAGTTCTAGTTCAGTTCTAGTTCAGTTCTAGTTCAGTTCTAGTTCAGTTCTAGTTCAGTTCTAGTTCAGTTCTAGTTCAGTTCTAGTTCAGTTCTAGTTCAGTTCTAGTTCAGTTCTAGTTCAGTTCTAGTTCAGTTCTAGTTCAGTTCTAGTTCAGTTCTAGTTCAGTTCTAGTTCAGTTCTAGTTCAGTTCTAGTTCAGTTCTAGTTCAGTTCTAGTTCAGTTCTAGTTCAGTTCTAGTTCAGTTCTAGTTCAGTTCTAGTTCAGTTCTAGTTCAGTTCTAGTTCAGTTCTAGTTCAGTTCTAGTTCAGTTCTAGTTCAGTTCTAGTTCAGTTCTAGTTCAGTTCTAGTTCAGTTCTAGTTCAGTTTCTAGTTCAGTTCTAGTTCAGTTCTAGTTCAGTTCTAGTTCAGTTCTAGTTCAGTTCTAGTTCAGTTCTAGTTCAGTTCTAGTTCAGTTCTAGTTCAGTTCTAGTTCAGTTCTAGTCAGTTCTAGTTCAGTTCTAGTTCAGTTCTAGTTCAGTTCTAGTTCAGTTCTAGTTCAGTTCTAGTTCAGTTCTAGTTCAGTTCTAGTTCAGTTCTAGTTCAGTTCTAGTTCAGTTCTAGTTCAGTTCTAGTTCAGTTCTAGTTCAGTTCTAGTTCAGTTCTAGTTCAGTTCTAGTTCAGTTCTAGTTCAGTTCTAGTTCAGTTCTAGTTCAGTTCTAGTTCAGTTCTAGTTCAGTTCTAGTTCAGTTCTAGTTCAGTTCTAGTTCAGTTCTAGTTCAGTTCTAGTTCAGTTCTAGTTCAGTTCTAGTTCAGTTCTAGTTCAGTTCTAGTTCAGTTCTAGTTCAGTTCTAGTTCAGTTCTAGTTCAGTTCTAGTTCAGTTCTTATGAAATTTGGATCCGTATTAGGAACGCTTGCTTGATTTACAAACATCTTTTGACTCCCACAATTTTTGTGAAATCTTGCCTTGATTTTTCTACATTAGCCCAACAAAATTCCTTATCTTTACGGCATTAGATATTCCAATAAAAACGTGAGAATTTTTTTAAAGATTTCTTAGCAAATAGTTAATCAAATTTATTTATTCATACCTAAACCAATAGCACTTAATTAATTAAAACATTTAATAAAATCATAAACCATACAATCAACATGTAAGCTGAAAACAACAAAAATATAAAAACATTGCATGTTACATACAACTTTTATTTTCATATTGTATCTTATTGAAAGCAGAAATATAAAGAAAAAAATAGAGAAAAACGCAAATATGTTTAAGCTTTCGTGTAAAAACGCATAAATATTTAAGCAAACATTAATTAACAACAATATTTTTTTAAATTACGGCAAAGAAACAAAATGTTCATAAACGAATTTGGTCGAAAATTTTCAAGTTGTTTTGGCAAATTGTTAACACCTTCAAGTTAATAGAATGTGAAACAAGTGAAATTTTTTTTTATTTTATTTTCGTTTGAGTAGTTTTGTAACCAAAAGTGAATTATTATTTATATATAATTAATTATTTTAATTAATATTTTGTTTCTTTATTTTTTTTAGTAGAAGGAAACAGAATTTTTTAATTAAACGATAATTAATCTTGTGTAAAGTGTTTTAAACAACTAACGGTGTTTGGTGGTGGTTTGTCTAACATTGTAGTGTTTTTCTATTAGTTGTAAACAAAAGACTTAAGTAGCAAACTTGTTTGTGTTTTTTTTGTTGTTTTTCTTGAAGTATAACACCCCTGCTTGTTTATGGTAGTAATGGTTGTATTAAAAATTGTTTTGAAAAAAGTAGTATTAAATAAAACAAATCTATTTAACATCATTTAGGTTTATGTTGTTAATAAATTATTGAAAAATATTTTATTAGTAATTGAATTGAATGTGAACAGTGTGTAAGAAAATAAGGAAATTTAGAAAAATAAGAGCTTTTGTTGCTGACTTAGGAAATTGAAATATTTTATTTAGATTTTGTATTGCTTTTCCTTTTTATTTTGCTCCTCACTGTATTACCAACCGTACTTCAGTATAATATCAATTAATATTCATAAAAAACAAACACCACCTTCATTTAGAGTCTTAAAGACAGGTTAAGAAAATTAATAGCTTTTAATTTAAATTTTTTTCTCCATATTCATACGTACATACATACATATGTTTATAAAATGATTGCAAATTTAATGATCTTAATAGCAAAAAAATAGACAGAATATGTGTTTTACAAAAGTGTTAGTTTAACATTTTAGTTTTATGTTTATAACTACTCTGGTCCGAGAAGGAAGTCTAGTTTAATCATAAAGCTCTGTCTAATGATTTATAATTAAATGACAATTTCTAAAACATATTACAATCAAAGTCTATAAGCACAGACCGGAGTCTGGTGTGCAGTGGTCTATACTATAATGCCATTATTAAGACACTTTTAAATGACACTTAAAAATGTTTATCATTGAAATTTCTATCCTTTTTAGAAAAAATATATGGAGTTTATTTTGAAAACGTTTTGTTTAATATTGTTTAGAATTTGTGAAATGTATTTAACTAGCAGTTTATTTTATCTTATTTATGTTTTTCTTATTTTATAGATATAATTTAAAAATTTATTATATTGCTGTCGTTTTCTTAAGCCTTTTGTTAATCGTTGTTATCTTTTATGCATATATGTATAGTTTTTATTTTTTGCAGACATTAAATAATTATTTATTCCTCTCACACGTTAACTCAGTTACAAGTCAATAATCATAATACTGTTGCAGTTTTTTTTGTTTGTTTTTGCTCTTTTTATAAAAAAACATTTAAAAACATTTCATATAATGACATTTCCGTGCCTAGAACATTAACTTGTAAGTATTAACAGCTTAAAGCTTAGCTGTATTAAAATATGAAAAAAATGTCATTTTGTACAAAATGTTTTGTTGAAAAATGTAGTATCCGAAGCATTTACATTAAACTTGAAAACAAAATTCTTAAGAAAGAGAAAAAAAAACACTACTGAATGAAAAATTATAATTTTTTTGTAAGAACTAGCCGCTCCCAGTAGGCGTTTAAATTGAGAGACAAATTGCTTGCTATTTGACCTTGCTTTAAAGTTTAAACAGAAGCTAAGAATTCTTTTTTGGGAGAAGGGATGAATTAAAGCAAAGAAATAAACTACATTTTCTTGAGGTTAAAAATCTTCCCCTAAAAAGCTTTTTGATTAAAAAACTTTTGTGTTAGAAACCTTCTGTTTGAGGTTCTTTTTAATGTTTGTTTGAGGTTATTTTTAATCTTTCCACTAATAACCTTTTTGGTTAGAGTACTTCTGTGTTAAAAAGCTTTTTTAAAAACTTCCGTTAAAAAGAAACAGATTTTAAAAGCTTATTCTTTCAAAACAATAATAATATTAAAAAGCTTGAGGTTCTTTTTAACCTTTCCCCTAAAAAGCTTTTTGCTTAAAGTACTTTTGTGTTAGAAAGCTTTATTAAATAACTTCTGCTTAAGAACTTAATGTTCTTTTTAACCTTTCCACTTAAAAGCTTTTTCTTTAAAGTACTTTTATGTTAGAAAGCTTTAGTAAATAATTTCTGCTTAAAAAACAATTTAAGAGCTTATATGTTCACAATCTTTTTGAAGAAATAATAGTCATATAATTCTTATATTGAAAAGCTTTTAGGTGGAAAGTTTTGTTTGCCAGAAAGATTTCTTTAATGATTTTGCTCTTAACAATTGTAGTAAATATTTAGAAGAGTTTTCATCCCTATAAAAATACTGTTGAAAAAAATATACATTTTTGTGAAAGTCTTTTAAGTAAATAAGCTTTTCTGTAAATATATTAGAATTTAAAAAAAGCTTTTGAAAAAAACTTGTATGTAAAAAAGCTTATTTATAAATCGTTTATGTAAGAAAGCTATTCGGAAAAAATTGTAGGAAAAAACTTAATGGGAGCTTTTGGTAAAGCTTTTAAGTAAATTAGCTTTAAATATTTTAGTACATACTTTTATAAAGCTTTTTGAGAAAGCTTTTTGTACTAAATCGTTTAGGTAAAAAAATATTTGAGAAAGGTTTTAGGAAAAAAATAACTTAATGGGAGCTTTCGCTTAAAAAGTACTTTTAAGAAAAAATACTCCTTTGTAAAAAACCATTCTGTAAATAAGCTTTTCTTGAAAAATACGTTTTTAAAATATTTTAAGTCAAAAGGCTTTTTGACAAAAATTTATATAAAAAAGCTTTTGAAAAAGCTTTTAAGTAAAAAAATTTAAAAAAAAAATTTGGAAAAATATTTTTATAAAATTTAAAAAAAAATTTTATAAAATTTTTATGTAATAAATCATTTTTATGTAAAAAGCTTTTTTAAAAAATGTATGTTTTTTCAGAATGCTTAATTATAAAGCTTTTTGTGCGAATTTTAAAAAAACTGTTTTGTTAAAAAGCTTTTTGTTTAGCTAAGACCGTTATTGTTAATATTTTTGTTAATTACAAAAGCTTTTGCATTGAAGTTTTTTTTATTAGAAAGCTTTGTTTATTTATTTGATTTTGAAAAAACTCGTTGAAATAGTTTTTATGTAAAAAATTCTTTTCGAGAAAACTGTTATGTAAAAAGCTTTTATAAAAAAGTTCTTTGGGGAAAGCTTTTATATACGTAAAAAAAACTATTTGATAAAGCTTTTTGATCAAGTTTTTATATTAATAAGATCGATTTATGAAATTATTAAAAAAGTTTTGAAAAAAGCTTAATATCGCTTTCCTATACTTTCTTGTGTTTAATATTTGTTAAAAGCTTTTTTAATTAAGACACATTTATTGTCAATATTCATTCTTCACAGAAGCTTTTACGCTTCGAAGCTAAATTTTTCTACCAATTTATATAAATTCTTATTAAAAAGCTTTTTGAGGAAGCTTTTTTGTAAAAAAGCTTTTTGAAAAAAAATTGTGTAAAAAAAGTTCGATTTGGGTATTTATTAAAAAAAGGTTTTAAGAAAGCTTAATATTGTTTTTCCATTATTTTTTTTGTGCTCAGTATATGTTAAAAGCTTTTTTGTAAAAAAGCTTTTTTGAAAAAATATTCTGAGAAAGCTTAGTGTGTTTTGTTTGTGCCCTTAATAATTGTTTAAACCTTTTTTGTTTAAGATTTTTTTATGAAATTCATTTGTTCATAAAAGCTTTTCGAAATAAGACTTAAAAAAAGTTTTTTATAATATCTATAGAAAATTACTTGATGGAACATGCAAAAAATTTGATGAAACTTGCAAAAAGATTTATAGTCATTCATTTTTGACATTTTTAAATCGAGATTAAACAGTAAAATATTTTGTCTCTCTCACGTTATTAACTTTTTTTTAATTTAAGAAGTCACTAATTTTTGTCTCCAACTTTCTTTTACAGATCTTAGCGAAAATGTTATGACATGATATCTGCTAGAATCATTGACAACAGCAGCAGCAACATGAATTCCGAAAACGAACATTTAATAAAAAGGGTTTAATAACTCTTAAACTAAATAACAGAAACTATAAATTAAGTAGCTTCTCGCTCTCGAAAATAGAGCAAATGCTACTTAAAACCCCTCAAGACTAGAAAAAACAATAAACCCTGAAAAACTAAACATTAGTTTTTATTATTTTAAAACCAATTAACCATAAAACCAATACACAAAAATGGCAAATATTAAACTGCCATTGAAAACGACTGAAAACATAATAAATTTTAAGGCCAAAACAAATACAAATACATTCAGCAAACTGAAAAAACAAACAGAATATACCATGAATCATCGATATCGGAGAAGAATTATAAAATTTGGTTATACATCACCCACCAACCACAGTCATTGGTCCCGATGGCCATTATTAGTATTTCTGGGAATTTTATTACAAAATATAACACTAACGCGAACAGAACTGATACGAGAACTAGATGTTTCAGAAGGTGTACCGGTGGGTCATCAAATCGGCTATATAGGCGAACAATTACCGGGTGTAGATAGTGGACCGCCGTATTTAATTGTACCCGTACCGGGTAGTGGTGTTGATACTGATTTAGCTATTGATCATACTACCGGAGAAATAAGAACAAAAGTGCGTTTAGATCGTGAGACCAGAGCCTCCTATAGTTTGGTGGCCATACCGTTGAGTGGTGAAAATGTGCGTGTCTTAATAAGGGTGCATGATGAAAACGATAATGCACCCACATTTCCGACGGCGGTTATGAATATTGAATTTCCCGAAAATACACCACGAGACGTTAAAAGGACGTTACATCCGGCGCGTGATCTTGATCTCGGTCGTTTTAATACTCAGCGTTATAATATCGTGTCGGGTAATACGAATAATGCGTTTCGTTTATCATCGCATCGCGAACGTGATGGTGTTTTATATTTGGACTTACAAATCAATGGTTTTTTGGATCGTGAAACTACGCCCTTCTATAGTCTGGTCATAGAGGCCTTGGATGGTGGCAGTCCACCTTTAAGGGGACAAATGACTGTTAACATAACCATACAAGATGTCAATGATAATCAGCCCATATTCAATCAAAGTCGTTATTTTGCTACAGTAGCAGAAAATGCCACCGTAGGCACCATGGTCTTGCAGGTCTATGCTACAGATGCCGATGCTGAAGAAAATGGTCTAGTGGAGTATTCTATTAATCGAAGGCAAAGTGATAGAGAACAAATGTTTCGTATAGATCCAAAAACTGGCTGGATTTTTGTCAACAAGGCCTTGGATTTTGAAACCAAGGAATTGCATGAATTGGTGGTAGTGGCCAAAGATCATGGTGAGACTCCCTTGGAAACTACCGCTTTTGTTTCCATAAAAGTCACCGATGTTAATGACAATCAACCCACCATTAATGTTATTTTCCTTAGTGATGATGCCACCCCCAAAATATCCGAATCAGCTGAACCGGGTGAATTTGTAGCCAGAATATCGGTTCATGATCCTGATTCTAAAACAGAATATGCCAATGTTAATGTTACTCTTAATGGGGGAGATGGTCATTTTGGTTTGACCACACGGGACAATATTATCTATTTGGTTATAGTCAACATGACTTTGGATAGAGAGCTAACACCCAACTATACACTCTCTGTGGTGGCTACCGATAACGGCAATCCTCCTCTGCATGCCTCCAAGACCATACACTTGCGTGTTACCGATATCAATGATAATGCTCCCGAATTTGAGCGTTCAGTTTATCAGGCTAATGTTATGGAAATTTCTGATCCTGGTACCTCGGTTATACAGGTCTATGCTTATGATAGAGATGAGGGAAATAACTCAGCTGTTACCTATAGTCTACTGGATACTCCCGATTCTCATTCGCAGTGGTTTGTTATAGATGAATATACGGGTTTGATTACTACTAAAACGCATATTGATTGCGAGACGGAACCGGTACCACAGCTAACAGTGGTGGCTCATGATAATGGTCATCCACCTTTGTCGTCGACAGCTACGGTCTTGGTAACTATACACGATGTCAATGATAATGAACCGATTTTCGAGCAAAGTTATTATAATATAACTGTGGCAGAGAATGAGGCGAAAGGAAGGTGTATTTTAAAGGTAAGTTTTTGTTTTCTTAATAAAAAAAGCTTTTTTATTCACTAAAAGCTTTTTGAAAGTGATCCTCTTTACTAAAAGAGCGTGTCTACTAAAAAGCTTTATTTCAAGGAGAGCTTTTGTATTAAGTACAAAATGATTTTTTATTTTATTTTATAAAAGCTTTTATATAAGGAGTACTCTTTCTTCGGCATGAAAGCTTTTCTAATAAACAGCTCCTTTAGTTTAACTACAAAAAGCTTATAAAAATACTCTTGTTTGCTGGAAAAGCTTTTTTCTACTAAAGCGCAAAAAGAGCTTATTTATAAAAGGTATAAAAAGAGCTTTTTGACTAAAATGGTTTTACGAATAAAAAGCTTTAAACTGAGATGTGTAGTACTCTTTCTAGGTTTAAAGAGTTTTTAAATAAAAAGCTTTTTTAGTAACAACATTTTTTGTTCACTAGGAAAAGCTTTTAAAAGACAGAATTCTTTGATGGAGAAGTTTTTTTTTTTTAATAAAAAGCTTATTAATTAAAAATCTTGTTTACTTAAATGTTCTTTCGAAGCACTTGGTAATTAAAAAGCTTCAAACAATATCAAGCTTTTCAAAAAGCTTTTGCGAAAAAGTGCTTTTTTACAAAAATCTTGTTTTAATAAAAATTTTTAAAGAAAAAGTTTTTTTACAAAAATAAAAAAGCTTTTTTATGAAAAAACTATTTTTTTGTAATTAAAAAAAATCGTAAAACACAAAATTTTTTGCAAATAAAAAAGCTTTTCTTTAAAATAAGGAGTACTCTTCCTTCGGCTACAAAGCTTTTTTTAAATAGACTTCATTGCTGAAAAAGCTTTTTTCTACTAAAATAGAGATTGTTTATAAAATGCATAATAGGGCTTTTTTACTAAAATGGTTTTACAAATAAAAAGCTTTTAAATGGGATATGTAGTACTCTTTCTATGGTTAAAAAGGTTTTTTTTATGAAAAAGCCTTTTAAGTAACAACATATTATTGTTCACTAGAAAAAGCTTTTAAAAGACAGAATTCTTTGATGGAGAAGTTTTTTTTTAATGAAAAGCTTATTAATTAAAAATCTTGTTTACTTAAATGTTTTTTGAAGCTCTTGGTAATTAAAAAGCTTTTAAAAATAACTTGTTCATATAAAACCTTTTGTAAAAAGGAGATTTCTTCTAAAAACTTTTTTAATAAAAGCCTTTAACAAAAAAGCTTTTATAAAAAGTTTTTTTTACATATTTTATTTTCCACAAATGCTTTTTTGATTAAAGCTTTTCCAGTTAAAGTTTTTATAAAAAAGCTTTTTCAGTTAAAGCTTTTATAAGAAAAACTTTTTAATTAAAGCTTTTATAAAAAATATTTTTCAATTAAAGCTTTCTTAAAACTACTTTTATAATTAAAACTTTTAATTATAAAAAGCTTTTTTATAAAAAAGCTATTTTTTAGTAAAATTTTAAAAAATAAATCTTTCAAGAGCTTTTTAAAGAAAAAGTTTTCTTTTATAAAACAAAAGCTTTCTTATGAAAAAGCTATATTTCAATAACTTTTTAATAAATAAATAATTCGTCAAACAAAACACTTTTTGCAAATTAAAGCTTTTTAACCAAAGAATTTTTCTACCAATGAAAAACGTTTTTATATAATGAAATCATAGAAGATTCTTTTCTTGGTTAGCACAAATATTTATCTCAATTTGTATGTTAATGTAAAGATATGTATGGGTCTTAAGTCTTTTGTTTTGTTGTAATGTTATAACATTTTTAAACTGTGTTAGATTTTTACAACATTTGCAAAGATTTGTTTTATTTAAAAACTAACAAAAGAATTTATTTAAATTCAAAAACGGCCTAAATTATAAAATTAAACAAAGAAAACGAAACATACAATTTTTTGAAAAATTAAAAACCAATTTAAATTGAAATTTTTGGTTAGAGGTAAAATTACATGCCTATAATTTCTTTAATCATAACCCACATTAGCTTTTGAAAAAAGCAGAAAAAAAACTAAATTTTATTAGAAATGAAATTTAAAATCAAACAACAACAAATTAATAAAATTAAAAACTCATATAGACAGCGGAAGCCTCATCACCATGAGACCAATTATATATTTATTTGAAATTTTGTTGAAATCATCTACAACTACTAATACTACTGCTGCTGTTGTTGTTGTTAGCAAAGACATATAGCACAAATACAGAAAACAAATAAAAACCTCAAAAAAATAACAGATAGAAATGAAAGAACGAAATTTAAAAAAAATATATATGAGTAATTTGAACTTATATTATTAACATTAGTACATGAATAAAAGAAGAAACTACCAAGAAAAAGGAATGAATACATGAATACAACAAAACCCATAATATAAAAAACAAAACTTTGAATTTTCAGGAGGCAACTTGTACCAAATCAAGCAAACGAACAATAATAATGATAATAATAACAGCATATGAAACAAAAAAAAATTATAAAAAACAGAACCACATTTTGAAAATAGCCTTAAACAAACCTTAACTGAACTAAAATGTAGGTAGAAGCCAAGACAGACAGACAAACAAACAAACAAAAGGACAGACAGACAGACACAGAGTTAGTAGTTAGTTATACATTTTTATATATGAAACAAGACAATAAGAATTGAGTTTTTAATATAAACCACCATGCCATTGCAATTATCCCCATTTCAAATGCCATTCGCAGCCGCCCCAAAGGGTAATTTGCTCCCCCATTTGAAAATTTTAAAGCACAATTTCTTTGTGTCTGTGTCTGTGTGTGTGTGTGGCTTGGTAAGACGTCACATTAACTACAACAATAAACAACATTAAGCCAATTCAAACGGCTTGGGATGTTTTAAAACTTTTTTTTAAGTTTTCTGTTCTTTTTTTTTGTGGCACTAAGCATAAAACAGTAAAATATGTTTTTTGTTTTTTTCATTACATTTTGTTGTTGTCTTGGTTTAAAAACAAAATTTTTTACTGGTTTCTTGCTAAAAAAAAAACAGCATCAACCGACACAACTTGATGAATTTTGACGATTTCTACTCAAAGTTTTTAACAGTCAACAATTCATATAAAACGTCCATCTACTCTACAGTCAAACCACCAACCAACCAACCAACCAATCCATCCATACAACCCATCCGTCCATCCATCTAACAATTCAAGTTGTATATTTTATGTTTGGTTATTTTGTTCTTCATTTCAGTTCTTTAGTTTATTCTTAATTCATTTTAAAACTTTGTTTGTTCTTCTTCTGGGGTTTTCTTTAAACAATATTTATTTAACTGCCTAAATGATTTGGAAAAAAAAGAATCATCTGCTTGTTGTTTGGGGTTTCAGGAAGAAATTAAAAACCACCAAAAAAATTTTTAGAACAATGCCAAAAAGTTGAAACATGTCTTTTGTTCTCACTCGTTTCAACATTTTTAACATTGTTTTGTTGCAACACGGCGCAAACCATAAAAAAAAAACAAAAAATTACAACAAAATAAACAACATTTAATGGAAAAAAAAAAAAAGTTATGAGAGGTTAAAGAAATTTATATTTAATTCTTTAATTTTTAAGACCTCATACTTTCTTAAGAAATAATCAATACTGACCTCCGTTATTGACTTTTGATGAATTTCGCTGATGAACGGAATAAAAACTTGATTTTGTGTAATATAAGTTGATTCTACAACAAAAATTGAACAAAAATGTTGCTATTATTCATAATTGAAGGATGAAACACAAATACTAAAGAGTTTTGAAAATTAATATCGAGGGAAGAACTGGTATAAATTCTATGGAAATGATTAATTTATTTTCCAGATTTTTAAATTATACATAAAGAACTAGACAAAGGCGAGCTAATACTTAGTATTATATATTGTAGGTAATGACTACTATATACCGGCAGCATTACAAAGCAATAATAATAACAAGTAAGAGTGTTATATTCGGCTGTGCCGAATCTCATATACCCACCATCAAACCGTATGCCGTAAAAGGAATGCTCCCCTATAAACATCAGCGTGATATTTGGAATATGGCTTAAGTCATTTATGGCCCGAGCTCTTTTGAACTAACAAAATATTAATTAAAAAAAATATATTTTATTTCAATTCTTAAACCGTGAGCGTCAATTATGAACCGATACTCATAAAATTTTGTACATTCAGGGCTATACTCGTATTTCAAATAAGGAACACTCGTAGTTTATTAACCAAAACTCTTTTCTGAAGGGAACCTTTTGTGTATTACCGACACATTCCACATGAAATTCGGAGCGAATTTCATAACTCATATTTTTAAGCCAGTAATGATCGTTTAAGTAATTTTCTGAAAGGGACCTTATATGGGCGGTAGGGTAAATTATATACCGATCCTCCCTAAATTTGGTGGAGAGATTAAACTTATGTGCGTCAATTTTCGTCACATTCATATTTTTAAGCCAGTAATGAGCATTGTAGATATTTGCAGAGGGGGACCTTATATGGGGGAAGGGTCATTTATGGGCCGATCCAAAAAAATTGGTACAGAGGTTTTGGCTCGTAAGAAACTTACGTGTGTAGCATTTCATCGCTCTACTCGTATTTTTAAGACAGTAAGTAGTAAGCGTTTAAGCTATTTCCTGAAGTGGACCCAATAGGGGGAGTAGGGCCAATTATGGACCTATTCACATAAAAGTTATTAAAAAGATTTTGGCTCGCGAGGAACTTAACTGTGTTAAATTTTATTGCTATATTCGTATTTTTTAGCCAGTAATGAGTGTGAAAGTAATTTTCTAAAGGGGACCTTATATGGGGGGTAGGGTCATTTATGGACCGATTCCCAAAAAATTTGGTAGAAAGATTTTGGCTTACATGAAACTTATTTATGTCGAATTTCATCGCTATACTTGCATTTTGGGGCCAGTAATGAGTGTTAAACTCATTTTCAGGAGGGGACCTTATATGGGGGGGTAGGGTCATTTATGGGCCGATCCTACAAAAATTGGTTAAAAGGTTTTGGTTAGTATGAAACTTACTTATACTGAATTTCATCGCTATAATCGAATTTTTGGGCTAGTAATGAGTGTTAAAGTCATTTTCTAAAGGGGACCTTATATGGGGGGTAGGGTCATTTATGGGCCGATCCTAAAAAAAATTGGTAGAGAGATTTTAGTTAGTAAGAAACATACTTATACCGAATTTCATCGCTATATTTGCATTTTTGGACCAGTAATGAGTGTTAAAGTAATTTTCAGAAGGGGACCTTATATGGGGGGTAGGGTCATTTATGGGCCGATCCTCAAAAAATTTGGTAGAAAGATTTTGGCTCATATGAAACTTATTTATGTCGAATTTCATCGCTATACTTGTACTTCTAAAGCAGTTATGCCCGTTAAAGCTGTTTTTTGCAGGTCCACTTGTATGGGGGCTATCCGAAAAAGTGGACCGATATTGCCCATTTTCAATACCAAACAAACCTTAATGATAGAGAATATTTATGCAAAATTTCAACTGTCTAGCTCCTCTCGTGTGGTCCCTATCGTGAATTCAACAGACAGACGGACAGACGGACAGACGGACGGACGGACGGACGGACAGACGGACAGACGGACGGACATGGCTAGATCGTCTTAGAATTTAATAAGGACCCGGAATATATATACTTTTATGGGTCTATGACCAATATTTCGATGTGTTACAAACGGAATGACAAAATCAATATACCCCCCATCTTTTTTGATGGTGGGTATAAAAAGTAATACTTACAATAAACAAAATTCTATATATATCTTAGAAGAGAACTAGAACGGAAGTAGAACAGAACAAGAAAAGAACTAGAACAGAACTAGAACTAGAACAGAACTAGAACAGAACTAGAAACAGAACTAGAACAGAACTAGAACAGAACTAGAACAGAACTAGAACAGAACTAGAACAGAACTAGAACAGAACTAGAACAGAACTAGAACAGAACTAGAACAGAACTAGAACAGAACTAGAACAGAACTAGAACAGAACTAGAACAGAACTAGAACAGGACTAGAACAGAACTATAACAGAACTAGATCAGAACTAGAAGAGATCTAGAACAGAACTAGAACAGAACTAGAATAGAACTAGAACAGAACTAGAACAGAACTAGAAGAGAACTAGAACAGAACTAGAACAGAACTAGAACAGAACTAGAACAGAACTAGAAACAGAACTAGAAGAGAACTAGAACAGAACTAGAACAGAACTAGAACAGAACTAGAACAGAACTAGAACAGAACTAGAACAGAACTAGAAGAGAACTAGAACAGAACTAGAACAGAACTAGAACAGAACTAGAACAGAACTAGAACAGAACTAGAACAGAACTAGAACAGACTAGAACAGAACTAGAATAGAACTAGAAGAGAACTAGAACAGAATTAGAACAGAACTAGAAACAGAACTAGAACAGAACTAGAACAGAACTAGAACAGAACTAGAACAGAACTAGAAACAGAACTAGAACAGAACTAGAAGAGATCTAGAACAGAACTAGAACAGAACTAGAACAGAACTAGAACAGAACTAGAACAGAACTAGAACAGAACTAGAACAGAACTAGAACAGAACTAGAACAGAACTAGAACAGAACTAGAACAGAACTAGAACAGAACTAGAACAGACTAGAAGAGATCTAGAACAGAACTAGAACAGACTACAACTAGAACAGAACTAGAACAGAACTAGAACAGAACTAGAACAGAACTAGAAGAGACTAGAACAGAACTAGAACAGAACTAGAACAGAACTAGAACAGAACTAGAACAGAACTAGAATAGAACTAGAAGAGAACTAGAACAGAATTAGAACAGAACTAGAACAGAACTAGAACAGAACTAGAACAGAACTAGAACAGAACTAGAACAGAACTAGAACAGAACTAGAACAGAACTAGAACAGAACTAGAACAGAACTAGAACAGAACTAGAACAGAACTAGAACAGAACTAGAAGAAACTAGAACAGAACTAGAACCGAACTAGAACAGAACTAGAACGGAACTAGAACAGAACTACAAAAGAACTACAACAGAACTAGAACAGAACTAGAACAGAACTAGAACAGAACTAGAACAGAACTAGAACAGAACTAGAACAGAACTAGAACAGAACTAGAACAGAACTAGAACAGAACTAGAACAGAACTAGAACAGAACTAGAACTAGAACAAAACTAGAACAGAACTAGAACAGAACTAGAACAGAACTAGAACAGAACTAGAACAGAACTAGAACCAAACTAGAACAGAACTAGAACAGAACTAGAACAGAACTAGAACAAACTAGAACAGAACTAGAACAGAACTAGAACAGAACTAGAACAGAACTTAGAACAGAACTAGAACAGAACTAGAACAGAACTAGAACAGAACTAGAACAGAACTAGAACAGAACCTAGAACAGAACTAGAACAGAACTAGAACAGAACTAGAACAGAACTAGAACAGAACTAGAACAGAACTAGAACAGAACTAGAACAGAACTAGAACAGAACTAGAACAGAACTAGAACAGAACTAGAACATAACTAGAACAGAACTAGAACAGAACTAGAACAGAACTAGAACAGAACTAGAACAGAACTAGAACAGAACTAGAACAGAACTAGAACAGAACTAGAACAGAACTAGAACAGAACTAGAACAGAACTAGAATAGAACTAGAACAGAACAGAACTAGAACAGAACAGAACTAGAGCAGAACTAGAACAGAACTAGAACTAGAACAGAACTAGAACATAACTAGAACAGAACTAGAACAGAACTAGAACTAGAACAGAACTAGAACTAGAACAGAACTAGAACAGAACTAGAACAGAACTAGAACAAACTAGAACAGAACTAGAACAGAACTAGAACAGAACTAGAACAGAACTAGAACAGAACTAGAACAGAACTAGAACAGAACTAGAACAGAACTAGAACAGAACTAGAACAGAACTAGAACAGAACTAGAACAGAACTAGAACAGAACTAGAACAGAACTAGAACAGAACTAGAACAGAACTAGAACAGAACTAGAACAGAACTAGAACAGAACTAGAACAGAACTAGAACAGAACTAGAACAGAACTAGAACAGAACTAGAACAGAACTAGAACAGAACTAGAACAGAACTAGAACAGAACTAGAACAGAACTAGAACAGAACTAGAACAGAACTAGAACAGAACTAGAACAGAACTAGAACAGAACTAGAACAGAACTAGAACAGAACTAGAACAGAACTAGAATCAGAACTAGAACAGAACTAGAACTAGAACAGAACAGAACTAGAGCAGAACTAGAACAGAAACTAGAACTAGAACAGAACTAGAACATAACTAGAACAGAACTAGAACAGAACTAGAAACTAGAACAGAACTAGAACAGAAACTAGAACAGAACTAGAACAGAACTAGAAACAGAACTAGAACAGAACTAGAACAGAACTAGAACAGCAACTAGAACAGAACTAGAACAGAACTAGAACAGAACTAGAACAGAACTAGAACAGAACTAGAACAGAACTAGAACAGATTACTAGAACAGAACTAGAACAGAACTAGAACAGAATAGAACAGAACTAGAACAGAACTAGAACAGAACTAGAACAGAACTAGAACAGAACTAGAAACAGAACTAGAACAGAACTAGAACGAACTAGAACAGACTAGAACAGAACTAGAACAGAACAGAAACTAGAACAGAACTAGAACAGAACTAGAACAGAACTAGAACAGAACTAGAACAGAACTAGAACAGAACTAGAACAGAACTAGAACAGAACTAGAACAGAACTAGAACAGAACTAGAACAGAACTAGAACAGAACTAGAACAGAACTAGAACAGAACTAGAACAGAACTAGAACAGAACTAGAACAGAACTAGAACAGAACTAGAACAGAACTAGAACAGAACTAGAACAGAACTAGAACAGAACTAGAACAGAACTAGAACAGAACTAGAACAGAACTAGAACAGAACTAGAACAGAACTAGAACAGAACTAGAACAGAACTAGAACAGAACTAGAACAGAACTAGAACAGAACTAGAACAGAACTAGAACAGAACTAGAACAGAACTAGAACAGAACTAGAACAGAACTAGAACAGAACTAGAAACAGAACTAGAACAGAACTAGAACAGAACTAGAACAGAACTAGAACAGAACTAGAACAGAACTAGAACAGAACTAGAACAGAACTAGAACAGAACTAGAACAGAACTAGAACAGAACTAGAACAGAACTAGAACAGAACTAGAACAGAACTAGAACAGAACTAGAACAGAACTAGAACAGAACTAGAACAGAACTAGAACAGAACTAGAACAGAACTAGAACAGAACTAGAACAGAACTAGAACAGAACTAGAACAGAACTAGAACAGAACTAGAACAGAACTAGAACAGAACTAGAACAGAACTAGAACAGAACTACGAACAGAACTAGAACAGAACTAGAACAGAACTAGAACAGAACTAGAACAGAACTAGAACAGAACTAGAACGAACTGACAGAACTAGAACAACGAACTAGAACAGAACTAGAACAGAACTAGACAGAAACTAGACAGAACTAGAAACAGAACTAGAACAGAACTAGAACAGAACTAGAACAGAACTAGAACAGAACTAGAACAGAACTAGAACAGAACTAGAAACAGAACAGAAAAAAAAACTTTATCACTTAATATATCACTTAGTATATGTTCTAAACAATAAAATTATTTGACGTCGCGACGTTAATTAAAAAAATTTTAACATATTTTATCAGTTACTGGACAACATTTCACTGTTATTAATTCATTATCTTATCCATATGATAACAAGCTCCTCACAGCGACTTTTAATTGCAATTTCTGCAAGTTTGTAGCTTAAGTCTTATTTTCTTTAACAGTTTGCAAGTTGCAACTATTTTTATGTTTAAACTTAAAAAATTCTTCGGAAGATATTGAGAAAAAACCTTTGATGAAACCCTTTAGAAAAACATTCTTTAATAGCATGCTTGAAAAGACATTCCTCATGGAGACCTTAGGAATTAACACAATCATTAAAAACCTAACACAAACTCACAGCAATAAGAGTGTATAACCTACAATTATTAACCCTAATAACTAACTACATTTAGGTTTCCAAACTACTATAAATATTATTCTTACACTTTTTCCCACATTAAAAAAAAATATAAATTTATAAAATGTTGAAGAGAAAACACTAACGAAAAACCATTTATTCGCACTTAAAACAAATAGTAACTAATGTAAAAATAAAGATTTCTTTAGCTTTCAGGGTAAGACATATGCGTCTGACTGTCAGTCAGTCATTTAGTTTGTCAGTTATATACTAGCCTGACTCTAGTATTTTAAAATATTTTACCACCATCGCCACCACCACCAACTTATTAGGTTTTGAAATTTATTTAATTTTATTTTTTCCAGCAACTTTTTTCTTTTTTGCTTTTGTTATAGTGAAATAATAATTGTATATAATTTAGCATGTAAGTTTTTATTGTTGTTATTGTATTTTCATTATTGCTTTGTTTTTGAGATTTTAGTTTAACAGAATTATGTTGTCTTTTAAATTAACTGATGGCAAATATCTTAGCCAACATATCAACTGCAGTAATTTGCATAATCGCTTTTTAATTTTATAGGCTGACAACATTTTTTTTTTTTTTTTGAGAAATCTTTTGTTTTTGCCATTCAAGGAAAATTTTATAGAAAGAAATTAAATTTAATAAGCATAATTATTAGGTAGAGTGCTAAAGTTGAAATGGAGATTGTTTTAATTAAATGTTTTTCCTTATAAAGTTGTTAAAAATTTGTCTATAAAAATTTTGAGTGGTTTCAAAAAAAATAATAATGAAAAACTATTTCAAAAAAGGCCGAGCTACAATCATCTCTAGATCCAAAATATAGAACTGAAATAGAACTAAACTAGTACTGAACTAAAACTGAACTAGAACTGAACTAGAACTGAACTAGAACTGAACTAGAACTGAACTAGAACTGAACTAGAACTGAACTAGAACTGAACTAGAACTGAACTAGAACTGAACTAGAACTGAACTAGAACTGAACTAGAACTGAACTAGAACTGAACTAGAACTGAACTAGAACTGAACTAGAACTGAACTAGAACTGAACTAGAACTGAACTAGAACTGAACTAGAACTGAACTAGAACTGAACTAGAACTGAACTAGAACTGAACTAGAACTGAACTAGAACTGAACTAGAACTGAACTAGAACTGAACTAGAACTGAACTAGAACTGAACTAGAACTGAACTAGAACTGAACTAGAACTGAACTAGAACTGAACTAGAACTGAACTAGAACTGAACTAGAACTGAACTAGAACTGAACTAGAACTGAACTAGAACTGAACTAGAACTGAACTAGAACTGAACTAGAACTGAACTAGAACTGAACTAGAACTGAACTAGAACTGAACTAGAACTGAACTAGAACTGAACTAGAACTGAACTAGAACTGAACTAGAACTGAACTAGAACTGAACTAGAACTGAACTAGAACTGAACTAGAACTGAACTAGAACTGAACTAGAACTGAACTAGAACTGAACTAGAACTGAACTAGAACTGAACTAGAACTGAACTAGAACTGAACTAGAACTGAACTAGAACTAGAACTGAACTAGAACTGAACTGAACTAGAACTGAACTGAACAGTTCTAGAAGCTTGGGTTAATCTAAAATCTAACTACTTTTCGCTGAGACATTTCATTTTAACATAAAAATTATTATACGACCTTAAAATTCTTGAATAGATTTACAGACAGATAAAAATGTCTAATTTTCAAAAACATCTGAAAAAAATGTATTAAATTTAATATTATTGTTATTATTTCTAACTTTTTGTAATGTCTAGCATAACATGCATAGGTTTACCTTCTAAAACTGCTAAAATTACAAAAAGTATAAAAAAAATATAAATAAATTTTAGTATTTTCTAAAAAAAAACATCAACAAGATGAAAAAAACCAGCCTTTGGAGAATGAAAAAACATGTTCACAAATTCACCACACTTGTTGTTAAAGTTACACGAGATTCCCTGGCTCTCGCTCAAAAACTACAAAATACTCATTTATTGTGTGCAAAATTTAAGAAAACTATTTTAACAAAATAATACTCTAGAGAGTTATAAACCAAAGCACGTTGTTTTGATAAAAGGTATTTTTACAGATTGTTTTTTTTTTTTTTTTTTTTTTTTTTTCATTTAAAATACGAGTAAACAAATGCTGGTGACGTTGTTATTTTGTTTGGAGTAGTAGGCACTACTACCAATAGTATTATTGCTGCTTATAGCCAGCGAGAGCATATTTCTACTCCCATTGATTTCTGGCCTAAACATTTGTAAACAAACCCATACATGTGTAACAAAAAACTTGATATTCTCTCTGTAATAAATCGAGGTAGAGAGACTTATCATCACGAGAGAGTACTATTTGCTGCCTCATAATATCGAAAGAAGTTTTTGCTTGAGGAGAAAAAAGCTAATAAGCCGGTTTTCATAAGCTCTTAAGAAAAACACAATACACAATAAAAACTGAACAAAAACAACAGCAGAAAAAAAAAATAAAAAAACTATTGAAAATAAAAAACTGTTTGTATAGCTAAAAGGTTTTGAATTTCTTAACAAAAGCATTGAATAAATGAAATGTTTAGGATTAGATAGCAGTGATGATTTTTTAGAAGAAAAACAAAAAAAAAAAAAAAAAAAACGAAGAAACAAAAACAATAAACAAGGCATTCATTTTGGTTTTTTTCTTAAAGAAATTCTTGAGTAAAAAAAAGTAAAGTTGCTGTCCTAAGTCTTTTGATTATGACCAAAATACTGAAATGGAAATTAATATTTGGCTAAAAAGAATAAAACTTAAGACATTAACTAAATAAAAAGTTTTTACACACAAAAGCTTATTAAAGTTTTTTTAGGATTATAACATATTTAATGGGCTTCTGTTTAAAGATCTGGGTCAAATTATACAAAATTTTTTAAACAGTTTTTTATTTGGACCATTTCTACAAAATAGCAAAAGTTTAAATTTATGAAAACAGTTTTAATAATTAAAGAAGCGGGAATTGTTTATACTAGAGTCTAGATAAACATTTTTGTGTAAAATAATAGAAAAAGCTAAAGTTGTGTTTATGTTTTTCTTAAAAAAAGCTCCTACTTTAAAGAAAACTTTTACTTAAAAAACTTTTCTTTAAAATAATCTTTTTCTTAAAAAAAAATTCTTAGAAATAAACTTTTTCTTTGAAAACATTTTTATCTTAAAAAAGCTTTATTTTGGGAAAAAGCTACTTCTAAAATTCTTTGAAAAAAGCTCCTTCTATGAAAAAAGCTTTTTAACCTTCCTTCATAGAAAACTTCTTTTTTTATGAACAGAATTTTAAATCAAGAGCTTTGTTCATAGAAAAAGCTTTGTTCATAAAAAAGCTATTTTCATAGAGAAAGTTTTGTTTATAGAAAAAGCTTTTTTCATAGAAAAAAATTTTGTTCATAAAAAAGGATTTGTTCATAAAAAAGCTTTGTTCATACAAAAGCTTTGTTTGTAAAAAAGCTTTATTCGTAGAAAAAGGTTTTTCATAGAAAAGGCTTTTTTCATAGGAAAAGCTTTTTTCATAGAAAAAGCTTTTTTCATAGAAAAAGCTTTTTTCATAGAATAAGCTTTTTTTTCATAGAAAAAGTTTTGTTCATAGAAAAAGATTTTTTTCACAGAAAAAGTTTTGTTTATAAAAAAAGCTTTTTTCATAGAAAAAGCTTTGTTCTCTTTTTTCATATAACAAGTTTTCCATCTTTTATAGAAAAAGTTTTGTTTTTAAAAAAGGCTTTTTTAATAGAAAAGTTTTGTTCATAAAAAAGGATTTGTTCATGAAAAAGCTTTGTTCATAAAAAAACTTTGTAGAAAAAGCTTTGTTCATAGGAAAAGCTTTTTTAATAGAAAAAGCTTTTTTCATAGAAAAGCTTTTTTCGTAGAAAAAGCTTTTTTCATAGCAAAAGCTTTTTTCATAGAAAATACATTTTTCATAGAAAAAGCTTTTTTCATAGAAAATACATTTTTCATAGAAAAAGCTTTTTTCATAGAAAAGGCTTTTTTCATAGAAAAAGCTTTTTTTAAAGAAAAAGCTTTTTTCATAGAAAAAAGAAAAGGCTTTTTTCATAGAAAAAGCTTTTTTTTAAAAAGGGCTTTTTTCATAGAGAAAGCCTTTTTTAAAGAAAAGGCTTTTTTCATAGAAAAAGCTTTTTTTAAAGAAAAGGCTTTTTTCATAGAAAAAGCTTTTTTTAAAGAAAAGGCTTTTTTCATAGAATAAGCTTTTTTCGCAGAAAAAATCTTTCATAGAAAAAGTTTTGTTTATAGAAAAAGCTTTGTTCTCTAAAATTCTTTTTATGAAAATGAAAAATCTCTTTCTTTAAAAAAAAAACCTTTTTGAAAAGTTTTTTACGGAAAAAGTTGTTTCTATGAAAACTTTTCTTAGTGAATAAAGGTGGTCTAACATCTTTACACTAACATTTTTGAATCAAATTATATCAAATTATATAGAATTTCTATAGACCATATTTCGACATATTCCAAACACATCAAATTTACTTCCAAAAATACTTAATTAAGCCTCCAAATATGTCTAGTTTCCAATCAAATATCATTTTCGTTAAAAAAAAATCCTAAAAAAATGTTAAATTTATTGTAAACATATTGTTTTACATTAATTAATTTACATGTTTCATTACTATTTGTAGGCGTAATCGAGACTGACTTCTTATATTTATATGGTCAACATGTATAATTTCCACATTAACATTCATTAAATTAAGCTTATAATCAAAAGGTTACAACCCAAATCTATAAATTCCATTAAGCTTTATTTGAGAAAACATTTTTTCTAACTAACATTTGACCAGTTTTTCTTTATTAACAAAAAACATAAGTCTGTTAGTTTTCATTATAATAATAAAATATAATATTTCTATAGTTTTTTCTTACTTTGCATTATTATTTACATCAAATTGATTATAATCGATCAATTCGTTGCAGTCAATGAAAACTAATTAACCTTTGTAGTGGTTATGTAGCAGTCTTAAGTCTTTTGTTTGTAGCCAATGCAAAAGTGTTTGAGAGTAATCATTAAGCAAAAACCTAATAATGAAAACGAAAGCTAATAATGCCAAAAACAATATTAACATTTACATATCCAATAATTTAATTTTTCTACTTATTATTTATTTTTCTTTGCTGATTAATGCGTAACCTCATTACCATTTTATTTTTAAATACACATTGAAAAACATAACTTTTAACTTCTAATGATGATTGTAATACAAAGTAATACTTTACTTTACAGCATTAAGCGGCATCTGTTTAAGTTACAAACTCACAAATAAACATAAAATTTAACAGCAATAGCAATAGTTGCTGACGCTGATGTAGCAACAACAACTAACAGTTTGCTTAAGAAACAAGATAAATTAATTTAGTTTTTAATATTAAAATGAACAACACAAGAAGTGGTAAAATAAAAAAATAAAAAAAAACGAAGACGGACATACTAAAATAACTGCAAATAGTCTTAGGCTACGGTACTGGTAACATATTGCCTAAGAGGCGGTAAAAGAATTCACAACAACAATTTTACATATTCACACACCTATAAATAAAGACACATACATAGATAAACACATGCATAATTATATATGCAAAAGATGATACTATTCGGACTTTTGATCAGGGTTGGGATGTACAAATTTTGACATCATAGTAAAGCTTTAGAAAGGAACTTTTTAAAGGGAATAGAAACAGTTTTAGATCAACATTCAGTTCTAGTTCAGTTCTAGTTCAGTTCTAGTTCAGTTCTAGTTCAGTTCTAGTCAGTTCTAGTTCAGTTCTAGTTCAGTTCTAGTTAGTTCTAGTTTTCTAGTTCAGTTCTAGTTCAGTTCTAGTTCAGTTCTAGTTCAGTTTAGTTCAGTTCTAGTTCAGTTCTAGTTCAGTTCTAGTTCAGTTCTAGTTCAGTTCTAGTTCAGTTCTAGTTCAGTTCTAGTTCAGTTCAGTTCAGTTCTAGTTCAGTTCTAGTTCAGTTCTAGTTCAGTTCTAGTTCAGTTCTAGTTCAGTTCTAGTTCGTTCTAGTTCAGTTCTAGTTCAGTTCTAGTTCAGTTCTAGTTCAGTTCTAGTTCAGTTCTAGTTCAGTTCTAGTTCAGTTCTAGTTCAGTTCTAGTTCAGTTCTAGTTCAGTTCTAGTTCAGTTCTAGTTCAGTTCTAGTTCAGTTCTAGTTCAGTTCTAGTTCAGTTCTAGTTCAGTTCTAGTTCAGTTCTAGTTCAGTTCTAGTTCAGTTCTAGTTCAGTTCTAGTTCAGTTCTAGTTCAGTTCTAGTTCAGTTCTAGTTCAGTTTAGTTCAGTTCAGTTCAAGTTCTAGTTCAGTTCTAGTTCAGTTCTAGTTCAGTTCTAGTTCAGTTCTAGTTCAGTTTCTAGTTCAGTTCTAGTTCAGTTCTAGTTCAGTTCTAGTTCAGTTCTAGTTCAGGTTCTAGTTCAGTTCTAGTTCAGTTCTAGTTCAGTTCTAGTTCAGTTCTAGTTCAGTTCTAGTTCAGTTCTAGTTCGTTCTAGTTCAGTTCTAGTTCAGTTCTAGTTCAGTTCTAGTTCAGTTTTTTTTCCTAGTTCAGTTCTAGTTCAGTTCTAGTTCAGTTCTAGTTTCAGTTACTAGTCAGTTTCTAGTTCAGTTCTAGTTCTAGTTCAGTTCTAGTCAGTTCTATTTCAGTTCTAGTTCAGTTCTAGTTCAGTTCTAGTTCAGTTCTAGTTCAGTTCTAGTTCAGTTCTAGTTCAGTTCTAGTTCAGTTCTAGTTCAGTTCTAGTTGTTCAGTTCTAGTTCAGTTCTAGTTCAGTTCTAGTTCAGTTCTAGTTCAGTTCTAGTTCAGTTCTAGTTCAGTTCTAGTTCAGTTTCTAGTTCAGTTCTAGTTCAGTTCTAGTTCAGTTCTAGTTCAGTTCTAGTTCAGTTCTAGTTCAGTTCTAGTTCAGTTCTAGTTCAGTTCTAGTTCAGTTCTAGTTCAGTTCTAGTTCAGTTCTAGTTCAGTTCTAGTTCAGTTCTAGTTCAGTTCTAGTTCAGTTCTAGTTCAGTTCTAGTTCAGTTCTAGTTCAGTTCTAGTTCAGTTCTAGTTCAGTTCTAGTTCAGTTCTAGTTCAGTTCTAGTTCAGTTCTAGTTCAGTTCTAGTTCAGTTCTAGTTCAGTTCTAGTTCAGTTCTAGTTCAGTTCTAGTTCAGTTCTAGTTCAGTTCTAGTTCAGTTCTAGTTCAGTTCTAGTTCAGTTCTAGTTCAGTTCTAGTTCAGTTCTAGTTCAGTTCTAGTTCAGTTCTAGTTCAGTTCTAGTTCAGTTTCTAGTTCAGTTCTAGTTCAGTTCTAGTTCAGTTCTAGTTCTAGTTCAGTTCTAGTTCAGTTCTAGTTCAGTTCTAGTTCAGTTCTAGTTCAGTTCTAGTTCAGTTCTAGTTCAGTTCTAGTTCAGTTCTAGTTCAGTTCTAGTTCAGTTCTAGTTCAGTTCTAGTTCAGTTCTAGTTCAGTTCTAGTCAGTTCTAGTTCAGTTCTAGTTCAGTTTAGTTCAGTTCTAGTTCAGTTCTAGTTCAGTTCTAGTTCAGTTCTAGTTCAGTTCTAGTTCAGTTCTAGTTCAGTTCTAGTTCAGTTCTAGTTCAGTTCTAGTTCAGTTCTAGTTCAGTTCTAGTTCAGTTCTAGTTCAGTTCTAGTTCAGTTCTAGTTCAGTTCTAGTTCAGTTCTAGTTCAGTTCTAGTTCAGTTCTAGTTCAGTTCTAGTTCAGTTCTAGTTCAGTTCTAATTCAGTTCTAGTTCAGTTCTAGTTCAGTTCTAGTTCAGTTCTAGTTTAGTTCTAGTTCAGTTCTAGTTCAGTTCAGTTCTAGTTCAGTTCTAGTTCAGTTCTAGTTCAGTTCTAGTTTCAGTTTATAGTTAAGTTCTAGTTCAGTTCAGTTCAGTTGTAGTCAGTTCTAGTTCATTTCAGTTCAGTTCTAGTTCAGTTCTAGTTCAGTTCTGTTCAGTCTAATCAGTTCTATCAGTTCAGTTCAGTTTAGTTCAGTTTAGTTTTTTAGAGTTCTAGTCAGTACTAGTTAAGTTCAGTTCTAGTTTTCAGTTCTAGTTCAGATTCTAGTTCAGTTCTCAGTTCAGTTCTCGTTCAGTTCTAGTTCAGTTCTATGTTTCAGTTCTAGTTCAGTTCTAGTTCAGTTCTAGTTCTAGTTCAGTTCTAGTTTCAGTTCTAGTTCAGTTCAGTTCAGTTCAGGTTCAGTTCTAGTTCAGTTCTAGTTCAGGTTCTAGTTCAGTTCTAGTTCAGTTCTAGTTCAGTTCTAGTCAGTTCTAGTTCAGTTCTAGTTCAGTTCTAGTTCAGTTCTAGTTCAGTTCTAGTTTCAGGTTCTAGTTCAGTTCTAGTTCAGTTCTAGTTCAGTTCTAGTTCAGTTCTAGTTCAGTTCTAGTTCAGTTCTAGTTCAGTTCTAGTTCAGTTCTAGTTCAGTTCTAGTTCAGTTCTAGTCGTTCTAGTTCAGTTCTAGTTCAGTTCTAGTTCAGTTCTAGTTCAGTTCTAGTTCAGTTCTAGTTCAGTTCTAGTTCAGTTCTAGTTCAGTTCTAGTTCAGTTCTAGTTCAATATTTATTACCCACAGGTACTAAAAGAAATGCCCCTACTCTCCATGGTCCATCTCTGTCTATATAATATTAATGAAAAAACATTTTCATGGCAATAATGATAGACTTGATGAAGCTTCTTAGTAAATGCTTTAGAACTGTGCGTGTATGTATGTCGCTCTGTATATTGGTACTTATTTGTAAGCAGAAAATATAAAAAAACACAAAAAGTTGCACAGAAGTAGAAAGTAACATATGCGTGTGCAGTTTTTTCCTCCTTTTTTTCTCTGCATATAATTTTTTGCTGAAGTTTAGTTTACTGAACCTTTTTTTTTTCATACAAAGCTATTGAAAAAAGAAAAAAATATTGAAAAGACAGAACAAAAACATCGAGAGTATTGAAGACTTCCTTAAAGTAGTAAATGGTGAAGTATTTTAAGTAAAATATGAAAAAAGTGTAGAAAAGCAAAAAAAAAAAAAAAAAAAAAAAACCTGGTATGCAAATGCAGTAGCAGTAGCCTAAGGTTGTTGGTGCTTGATAAAGATAATGATGATGATGACGATGATGATTACAATGATGACGAACATTATGGACACCATGTGGAATAAAGGTCTTATATTTAGGAAATGATTGCTAAAATTAAAAAAAGTTAACGCTTTGAAACTAATTAAATGTATAACAAGCATGAAGCTGAAAAAAAAACAATTATTGCATCAAAAATATTTTAAACTATAGGAAATCAAAAGATTTAAGACACAAACAGGTTGTAAGATATTTATCAATTAAAATTTTGAAAGAGACTGTAATAATTTCCATATATATAGTTAAATTTGGCATTAATCATAACAATTTTCATTTAATTCTTTATTTTGATTTTATTAGAAATCTTGAAAATTTGTGTGTCAATTACAAGTTTGTTCCCCTCTGTTTGGTTTGCATTTCATGGAAAATTCCCTTTTTGATTTAGTTGATTTTTTTAATTTGTAATTATTTTAATGCTATTTAAGATTAGTTTGTTGTATTTTTTTACTGTATTGCTACTTGTGTTATTTTTAATTTAATTAAATTTAAGTTAAAGCTTAACTAATACTTTTTTACCTAAATTTATTTGTTAATTGTTATTTATTTAAACCTTTTGTAGTTTTAGTAAATAGTCATAATTGCAAATGACCTACATTTGTTACAAAACCTAATTTAAATACTAAATAAAGTTTAAAACTAAAGACTTGGAGAACAAACACGGTTTGCATTTAATAGGTGAAAGTTATTTTAAGGCAAATGTAATTGTGTTTAAAATGCTGAAATCTAAAGTTAGTTAGTTAGTTAGTTAGTTAGTTAGTTAGTTAGTTAGTTAGTTAGTTAGTAGTTAGTTAGTTAGTTAGTTAGTTAGTTAGTTAGTTAGTTAGTTAGTTAGTAGTTAGTTAGTTAGTTAGTTAGTTAGTTAGTTAGTTAGTTAGTTAGTAGTTAGTTAGTTAGTTAGTTAGTTAGTTAGTTAGTTAGTAGTTAGTTAGTTATGTTAGTTAGTTAGTTAGTTAGTTAGTTAGTTAGTTAGTTAGTTAGTTAGTAGTAGTTAGTTAGTTAGTTAGTTAGTAGTTAGTTAGTTAGTAGTGTTTGTTTTGTTGTTTGTTTGTTTGTTTTGTTTTTGTTTGTTGTGTGTTTGTTGTTTGTTTGTTTGGTGTTTGTTTGTTTGTTTGTGTGTTTGTTTGTTTGGTTGTTTGTGTTTGTTTTGTTGTTTGTTGTTTGTTTTTGTTGTTGTTTGTTTGTTGTTGTTTGTTTGTTTGTTTGTGTTGTTTGTTTGTTTGTTTGTTTGTTTGTGTGTTTGTTTGTTGTTGTTGTTTGGTGTTGTTTGTTTGTTTGTTTGTTTGTTTGTTTGTTTGTTTGTTGTTTGTTTGTTTGTTGTTTGTTTGTTTTGTGGTTTGTTTGTTTGTTGTTGTTTGTTTGTTTGTTGTTTGTTTGTTTGTTTGTTTGTTTGTTTGTTGTTTGTTTGTTGTTGTGTTTTGTTGTTTGTTGTTTGTTTGTTTGTTGGTTTGTTTGTTTGTTTGTTGTTTGTTTGTTTGTTTGTTTGTTGTTTGTTTGTTGTTTGTTTGTTGGTTGTTTGTTTGTTGTTGTTTGTTTGTTTGTTTGTTTGTTTGTTGTTTGTTTGTTTGTTTGTTTGTTGGTTTGTTTGTTTGTTTGTTTGTTGTTTGTTTGTTTGTTTGTTGTTTGTTTGTTTGTGTTTGTTTGTTGTTTGTTTGTTTGTTGTTTGTTTGTTGTTTGTTTGTTTGTTTGTTTGTTTGTTTGTTTTGTTTGTTTTTGTTTTGTTTGTTTGTTTGTTTGTTTGTTTTGTTTGTTTTTTTGTTTGTTTGTTTGTTTTGTTTGTTTTGTTTGTTTGTTGTTTGTTGTTTGATTTGTTTGTTTGTTTGTTACTCAGTTAGTTAGTTAGTTGGTCAACTTTTATCTCTTTTAATCGTAATTTTAATATACATTTCTTCCACTTCAAACTCCAAAATTTTTTGTCTACACGATATCTTAATATGTTATCTTGTGTTATTTACTAAATACTATATAATCATAATTAGCATATAAAATACTAACCTCTGTATCTTTAAACACATAGTGTGCGTTTTGCACATTATTATATTTATAAAACAGTTTGGTGTTTCTTTTCAACCAAAATACTATTTAAAACCCCTGGTATTTTTAACATTTCAGTGTGTTTTTGATTACTAAAAATTAAATTGTCAATCAATTTTATGACATGACTTTGGCTAGTTTCAACAAAAAGCTTACACTATCTATAGTATGTTTTTAGTGTGGGCCACTAAATCTTGGTTGTTATTATTGCTTTATTATACCGATATAAAATTCATAAGTTTTTTAATAGTTTTATTAATAAATAAATATGAAATTATGTTATAGGTTAACTTAGACTAACAAAATTGAGCTATAAGCAACAAATAAGCCATCATGCGGCTAATGTTACCAATATTTTGTTTTCTTAATATTACCTTTAGTTAGTATGTAGGGTGTAGATTGTATAGATATAAAATTATACACATCTCTATAAAATTCTCTACTAATTTGCTTACATATGTTTCTTTTAAAGAGTTTCGTGTTTTGTGTTATTTTTAGCATTTTTTTTTATTTTTAACAATTTTTGACTTAAATCTTAAATTATTATACCTACTGAAATGTTCATTATAATAAACAGTCTTTTATGAAGCTTTAATAAATATACAACAGTTTTTATAATATGTAAGTTTTTTATTATATTTGAAACACTTTATTGTTTATTGGATTTCATAAAAATTCTGAGCAAAAAAATTATTAGTTCTAGTTTAGTTCTGGTTCAGTTCTTTTTCAGTTCTAGTTCAGTTCTAGTGCAGTTCTAGTTCAGTTCTAGTTCAGTTCTAGTTCAGTTCTAGTTCAGTTCTAGTTCAGTTCTAGTTCAGTTCAGTTCTAGTTCAGTTCTAGTTCAGTTCTAGTTCAGTTCTAGTTCAGTTCTAGTTCAGTTCTAGTTCAGTTCTAGTTCAGTTCTAGTTCAGTTCTAGTTCAGTTCTAGTTCAGTTCTAGTTCAGTTCTAGTTCAGTTCTAGTCAGTTCTAGTTCAGTTCTAGTTCAGTTCTAGTTCAGTTCTAGTTCAGTTCTAGTTCAGTTCTAGTTCAGTTCTAGTTCAGTTCTAGTTCAGTTCTCTGTTCAGTTCTAGTTCAGTTTCTAGTTCAGTTCTAGTTCAGTTCTAGTTCAGTTCTAGTTCAGTTCTAGTTCAGTTCTAGTTCAGTTCTAGGTCAGTTCTAGTTCAGTTCTAGTTCAGTTCTAGTTCAGTTCTAGTTTAGTTCTAGTTCAGTTCTAGTTCAGTTCTAGTTTAGTTCTAGTTTAGTTCTAGTTTAGTTCTAGTTCAGTTCTAGTTTAGTTCTAGTTCAGTTCTAGTTCATTTTTTAGTACAGTTTTAGCTTGAAAATCTATAAAACCTGCCTCCCTAATAAACACTTACAAAATTTGGCTCCATTCTTTAGCCTCTAACAATTAAATTTACTATTTTTTGTAAAATCTTCTTTCTTTATATATTTTTAAAACCAATAAAATGAATTTAGTTTAGACACTAATTTCAGTTGAAATGCATAATAATAATAAAAATAAATTAAGATTGATTTTAATGTTTGAAAATTTCCATATAATAAATTAAAAAATAAAAATTACTTATATGAGCAACAGATATAAATATTTTTATTGTAAACTTTAAAAAGTCTAGAGAAATGTAAGATGTTAACATAGAAATTGCCTAAAAAGAAAAGATGTCAGTAATGAAGTGTCTAAATATAGCTTTTTTTTAAACATGCAATAAAAGTTTATTAAAGGAAAGAAGAAAAACAAAAAAAAACTGGCCTGAAGTTAGTGGTAGCTTTAAGAGTGCGTTGTAAAAGAAAGTAGTAACAAGGGTAGTAAAAATTATATAATTTTTGCTATAAAGTATCAATTGATTTTTTGCTGAGATTATTTACAGTAACAGATAGTTCTGGTGTTAATGGTAACTTCTTTGAGTTAAAATAAATCTTTATAAATATTTTACATTTTCTTATAATTACTAGTAATATCAATCAAATCTTAATTAACCTTTATGACCGCATTTTTTTAGGCCACTTTTTTTTAAAAACATACCTACATTCAAATAATTATCGCGTTACAAAACATTCAAACAATTTTCATAAATATAAATCATAATATATATTTATATACAAATATAATTATTGAAAAAAAAAAAAAAACAAAACTACAAAAAACCATTAACGCTTTAACTCAAATTATACAATTTCAAATTAGAGTCGGTAAAAATCAATCAAATTTTTTCTAGCTGTATTGCTGTTAGAAAAACAAAAATGCTCACGCATATTAAGAAGACTTAAGTTAAGAAAACAGGAAAGAAATACAAAACTATTTAAAACATAAAAGTCATGACTAGTTCTTTTAAAATAAAAATTATTTAACAAAAATTACAAAAAAAAGCCAAACAGCCTCTTTAACTGACCAAACCCCTGTCTCACTCTGCCTTTTTAAACCCAGTGTGCAAAATTATTAACAACTGTGTGTGTGTGTAATAAAAGACACAAAATTTATATGAATTGAATTGGTAGAAATATAAGAAAAAATTCAAAAAAAAAAAACTGAAAGTGTAATGATTGATGATGTTGTTAACGACTTTTAAAAATTAAATGAAAAAAACTATATATACCACAACTTACAAATTAAATAAGTATATTAAATAAAAAAAAACTTGTTGCTTGACTATGAAAAAAACAAGGTCTAAATTATAAAAATTCCTTAAATGTAAATAGTTTCAATAATAAGATGATTAAAGTTGATGTCATAATGATTACATTATGGTCTGTGAGTAAATGTAAAGTTACAGAAATGCAGGTGAAATAAATGTAATGTAAATGTATGTTGTTGTTATACCTTATACCACTATAGTGGGGAGAGTATTATACGTTTGTGCTGATGTTTGTAACACACAAAAATATTGGTCCTACACCCACCTTAAAGTATACCGATCGACTCAGAATCACTTTTTGAGTCGATTAAGACATATCCGTCCGTCCGTCCGTCTGTCCGGCTGGCTGGCTGTCCATGTAAACCTTGTGCGCAAGGTATGTTTTTTGGCACAATGACAAAGCCTATTGAAAATAATTGAAATCGGTCCATTATTTCACCTAGCCCCCATACAACCGTACCTCCCGATTTGGGCTTTTTATGCCATAATTACGTCAAATATACTATTATCTCTCTAAAAATTGGCACAAATAAGTTTTATATAAGTATAAATGACACTGCAGATTTTTGTAATGATCGGCCCTTATTTGACCCTAGCCCCCATACAAACCCCCCTTCAAAAAATGTCTTAAAGGTCTAAAATTGACTTGTAACCATTTGTATCGCAATGAAACTCAACATAACTATTATTTAAAAATATATCTTTTTCCCAAATTTAATGAGGATCGGCCCAAGTTTGACCTATACTCCTATATAAAGCCTCATTTAGAAAATTTGTTTTTTATCAATAAATTACTTAAATACTTTGGAATTAAGGTAAAATTCAACATAAAAGTTTCTTTGTGAAAAATAAAAATTTTTAAAATATACTCATGGTCTAGGGCAACGGTTCCCAAATGGGGGTCCGCGGACCCCTAGTGGTCCGTAGTAAAATCCCAGGGGGTCCGCGAAGACGAACGAAAAAAAACCATGAGTAAACAATATTCTGCTTTTATATGTATGTACAAATATCTTCAATTTTTGTGCAATAATCCCAAATTTTTTGGTGACTTTTTGAATTTTATTTTTTCGGTTGTTTATCAGGAAGAAGCTAGGCCCTACAAATTTATTGTATAACTTTTATAAAGTAAAGTACTGCGTGATTTGTAATTTTTATTTCCTGTATATGTACTGAAATAATGGTTTTTATTTCAGACAAATAATACTCGGCCTTACAATTAAATTAGGGATACTGGTATTGCGGAGTATGAAGTTCAATTCAAAGACAGGCTTATTACAGATTTAAGTTTATTGAAATTGTAAGCAAAATTATATATTTCCAAAACAGAGGTGACTCTTTATGCATCTCTTTATAAATATTCCAATTCGATGTGATACACAGATTTTAACTTGATTTTGTCGACCAATACATATTATTAAATTAACATCAGAAAATCCATAGCATTTCGCGTAAATATGTAGCCAAAAACCATGAAGTAAAATAATTCGTTGGTATTTTAAAATTCAAATTTAAGTTCCAAATTCACAGTACTTTAACAAAGAGTTCAAATCATATATTATGCGGATAACGCATTCCGCAACAACATAGAAGAAGTCCAACTTTCTTATATTATTTTCCCGAAAACTTAGCTCACTTACTCAGTTCACCCTTTGCAATCGCAACAAATTTTTGAAACGTGACTCCTTAAGCACATGTGACAATATTTGATAAAGAAACCTTTTCGCTACCTTGAAGAAAAATGAACATGAAAGATCTCACGATCATAAAATTAAACATCATGTTAACATATCAACAAAGAAGTCATTCTATCTTCAAAACATGCAATTGAAAACCTATCTGAAATATTATATATTCTCAATGTACGGGAATATTTTATAGATATGACATCTCTACATTTATTAGACCTAGGGATTAATGGACTAGGTCAATTTTCGGATGGACAATTATTTAGAACAATAAGATATCAAAATATGTACGGGGGTCCGCGAAATTAAATAAGTTCTTTAAGGGGTCCGCGAAGTAAAAATCTGTGGGAACCGCTGGTCTAGGGTATTATATGGTCGGCCATGCCCGACTATACTTTCCTACTTGTTTTTTAAGATAATTTTAATGTAAAATCTCCCAGTTATTTTTAGATTAAATTTATGTTCCAATATATTTTTGGATGTTTATACAAATTTCAATGTAAATACTTTCAGTGGTCGAGCAAGGCAAGAATGATGTCGCAAAGCTTGATCACATGACTGACAATACCCTCGTTTGAACACATTAGCCGGAAAAAGACGTTACGTTGTAACTATGACGAAAATGAATGGAGTCAAATTAGTCAATAGTTAGATATTTTTTAGAAATTTCCTAAATATATTTTGCATTAATTATATTAGCATTTAGTTTTCTTTAAACTTCCGGTAAGGTTTTTAGTTCAATATTATGTTCAAAGATGCAACGTTGTAATTATGACGAAAATTTTAATTAAACTGTAGTAGCATTAGCCTATAGTTAGATGTTTTCTATAAATTCCATTGCCGTAAAGTTTTTTTTGCATTAATTATATTCGAATTTAGTTTTTCTTCCGAATTTAAAAAGGTATTACTATATCTAGTAGCCCTGTTTATACTTTGATTAGAGTTTCAGCTAAGCCTAAAAAATTTGTATATACCTGAATATTAAGTTTATTCTATATCCTTCTAAATCCTTCTTTTATGAATAAAATTTACCAAGATCATCTACATATGCCTCTATTCTAGAAATCATTAAGGATCGTCTAGAGTCTAGAATTTCTGTAACGACAACTCCTTCATAGTTTAAGAGATTCCACAAACATCTGAATTCTTAATTTCGTCCTTTTTCCCCAAAATGTTCAGGTGAATATTAAAGTATTTCGTGCAAAATTTGAAGAACCTAGTTCTATTAGTTTTTCAGATATTTCATTTATATGGGAGGTCCGCTCTTCTCATTGTTAGTCCGCCAATTTTTTACCCAAAATTGTTATATGGACCTTAAAGTTTATCGTTCAAAATTTTAAGATTCTAACTGTAATAGTTTTCAAGATAAATACATTTTTTTTATTTAATGTATATGGCTGGTGCTACGCCCCCTGCTGCTAGTCAGCCCAGTTTTTGTCCTAAATAATCATGATGACACTAAAGAGGATCCGAAAAAATTTGAGGACTCTAACTTTTAAACTATCTCAGATGTACTGATGTAATATTTACATAATATGGGCATCGCCCGTAGTTAGTTAGTAGTTAATTAGTTAATTAGTTAGTTAGTTAGTTAGTTAGTTAGTTAGTTAGTTAGTTAGTTAGTTAGTTAGTTAGTTAGTTAGTTAGTTAGTTAGTTAGTTAGTTAGTTAGTTAGTTAGTTAGTTAGTTAGTTAGTTAGTTAGTTAGTAGTTAGTTAGTTAGTTAGTTAGTTAGTTAGTTAGTTAGTTAGTTAGTTAGTTAGTTAGTTAGTTAGTTAGTTAGTTAGTTAGTTAGTTAGTTAGTAGTTAGTTAGTTAGTTAGTTAGTAGTTAGTTAGTTAGTTAGTTAGTTAGTTAGTTAGTAGTTAGTTAGTTAGTAGTTAGTTAGTAGTTAGTTAGTTAGTTAGTTAGTTAGTTAGTTAGTAGTTCGTTAGTTAGTTAGTTAGTTAGTTAGTTAGTTAGTTAGTTAGTTAGTTAGTTAGTTAGTTAGTTAGGTTAGTTAGTTAGTTAGTTAGTTAGTTAGGTTAGTTAGTTAGTTAGTAGTTAGTTAGTTAGTTAGTTAGTAGTTAGTTAGTTAGTTAGTTAGTTAGTTAGTTAGTTAGTTAGTTAGTTAGTTAGTTAGTTAGTTAGTTAGTTAGTTAGTTAGTTAGTTAGTTAGTAGTTAGTTAGTTAGTAGTTAGTTAGTTAGTTAGTTAGTTAGTAGTAGTTAGTTAGTTAGTTAGTTAGTTAGTTAGTTAGTTAGTTAGTTAGTTAGTTAGTTAGTTAGTTAGTTAGTTAGTTAGTAGTTAGTTAGTTAGTTAGTTAGTTAGTTAGTTAGTTAGTTAGTTAGTAGTTAGTTAGTTAGTTAGTTAGTTAGTTAGTTAGTTAGTTAGTTAGTTAGTTAGTTAGTTAGTTAGTTAGTTAGTTAGTTAGTTAGTTAGTTAGTTAGTTAGTTAGTTAGTTAGTAGTTAGTTAGTTAGTTAGTTAGTAGTTAGTTTAGTTAGTTAGTTAGTTAGTTAGTTAGTTAGTTAGTTAGTTAGTTAGTTAGTTAGTTAGTTAGTTAGTTAGTTAGTTAGTTAGTTAGTTAGTTAGTTAGTTAGTAGTTAGTTAGTTAGTTAGTTAGTTAGTTAGTTAGTTAGTTAGTTAGTTAGTTAGTAGTTAGTTAGTAGTTAGTTAGTTAGTTAGTTAGTTAGTTAGTTAGTTAGTATAGTTAGTTAGTTAGTTAGTTAGTTAGTTAGTAGTTAGTTAGTTAGTTAGTTAGTTAGTTAGTTAGTTAGTTAGTTAGTTAGTTAGTTTTAAGTTAGTTAGTTAGTTAGTAGTTAGTTAGTTAGTTTAGTTAGTTAGTTAGTTAGTAGTTAGTTAGTTAGTTAGTTAGTTAGTTAGTTAGTTAGTAGTTAGTTAGTTAGTTAGTTAGTTAGTTAGTTAGTTAGTTAGTTAGTTAGTTAGTTAGTTAGTTAGTTAGTTAGTTAGTAGTTAGTTAGTTAGTTAGTTAGTTAGTTAGTTAGTTAGTTAGTTAGTTAGTTAGTAGTTAGTTAGTTAGTTAGTTAGTTAGTTAGTTAGTAGTTAGTTAGTTAGTTAGTTAGTTAGTTAGTTAGTTAGTTAGTTAGTTAGTTAGTTAGTTAGTTAGTTAGTTAGTTAGTAGTAGTTAGTTAGTTAGTTAGTAGTTAGTTAGTAGTAGTTAGTTAGTTAGTAGTTAGTTAGTTAGTTAGTTAGTTAGTTAGTTAGTTAGTTAGTTAGTTAGTAGTTAGTTAGTGTTAGTTAGTTAGTTAGTTAGTTAGTTTAGTTAGTTAGTTAGTTAGTTAGTTAGTAGTTAGTTAGTTAGTTAGTTAGTTAGTTAGTTAGTTAGTTAGTAGTTAGTTAGTTAGTTAGTTAGTTAGTAGTTAGTTAGTTAGTTAGTTAGTAGTTAGTTAGTTCTTTCTTTCTTTCTTTCGTTCTTTCTTTCTTTTCGTTTTTTTTCTTTCTTCTTTCTTTCTTTCTTTTCTTTTCTTTAGTTGTTAGTTTAGTTTTAGTTATTTAGTTTAGTTAGTTAGTTAGTTAGTAATCTGCATTCATAGTTGTTACGATCAGTTCTGTTTATGGTTCAGTTGCGAAAAATTTCCTGTAGAATCTGTTACATAAGTTACAATTCCACAACTAGTAACGTGTGGTTCTGTTTGGACTGATGGATGTCATTGTCACAAACTTAATTTGACAACATCAACAAGTAATTTAATAGAACATAACATCCCAGTAAAAACTTTCATTACCGTATAAGGGGTTAAAATGCTAAAATTTACTTACACAATAGCATTTTAAGTCATTATTTTAACACGGTGATGTCATTGGAGGCAAGTACTTACCACAAACGATTACAAGAAATTAGAAAAAGTAGTCATTGTAAATCGCATGAAAAAACGTATACAGCTTCTATATCTTTACTGGCAAGATGACTAATGAATTAGAAAGTATTTATATAATACATTATTAGTAAGACCTTATTAGACCACTTCTATGTAATCCAGGCGATATGTAGTAGTCATTGAAAAGTATGTTGTTAGGTAAGTAGTTACAATTGAAAGCTATTACCCAGTTTTTGCTGGGATGAAATTAAAATACTTACTACGATCTTCTTTAAGCCTTTCAGAATACTTATGTCTGGTTTTCTTAAAACCATAATGATGATAATGAGATAACATTTTGACAGGAAAATTATATAAAGAAAACAATTGTTTCTTGTATTATTCTAATTACACTTGAAGAAATACTTACAAACAAATCGCAGTTAGAGATCTTTAGCTAAGTACAATTACAACTCCCACCAAAATATAAAATTATTTACCCAACTCATAGTCAGTGTCATAGTGTTGTAACGTTGTATGTTGAGATTTTGTTTCTTTATGTTTTCTTTTTGTTTTGAAAATATTTATAAACTTATAATTTCCTGTTCATAAGGAAATTATGAGGTTTTTTTTTGGACAGATTTTTTAAAGTTCTGTATTTTAATATACATTTTAACTGTTGTTGTAGCACTGTCCTTGTGTACCTTTTTTGTGATGTTTAAGATAATTTCGTTATTACTTTTAAGACTCTGTAATCAAATGTTATAAAAGTTGTAAGTTTTTTTGTTGTTTTGAAAATTTTTTTTTGTAATTTTTTTTCTTTTCAGATTGTTGGATTTTTAATGTAATTTTTATTTTTATTTTTTGTATTAAACTGGTTTCTACTGTTTTCAGTGATTATTATTTTTTCATTGTTGCTGCAGTTGTTGTTTTACAGATTTTTACTACTTTAATACACTTTTTCTTGTTGTTATTGTTGTTGGTATGTAGATGGGAAAATTACATGGCCAAGTCATGCATGAGATAAATGTTTCTTTTCTTTTAGTGTTTTTTTTTTTATTTTTTTGTGCTACTCTTGGGCTTCATAAAGAATTATTTATTTTCTTGATTTCTTTAATATCTGTTCGATTTAAATTTTACGGCATTCCTTTTGTAGACTTTGTAAAGTGTATTTGTTTTTTTTTTTTTAAAGTTTGTTATTATTATTTGTGAATTTTTATGAGTATTGAGTGTAATCAATAGTTTTGAAAGCTGCAAATGAATATTAAAATTTATGTTCAAAACCTTATGCCAATAATTTGAAGAAAGAATGGGAATTTAAAATCAGGTTGCAAGAGGTGACTTTGTTAACAATTTTGTCTAAATCAAACATTTCTTTTCTGTTTAACTTTTGACCATTACACCAAGTTTTTATCCCACCACATTAGAGCTGTCTTAAAGTTTTTTTTTACTACTTTTTTTTATTACATTTTAGTTTTTTCTAACAAAATTTCAAACTAGTTTTAAATTACTGCAACAGAGGCCAGCTTCCATTGAATTTCCAGCAACAAAGTTGCAACTCTAACTAGAAAGATTTGTAGAATTTGAAAGTTTGTTTTTCTTAAGCAATAAAAGGTTATAGAAAATGGGCCAAAAGTAAAGAATTTTTTTCTTTATGAACTTTCTTCTTCTATAAAAAGTTTAACAACAAATAATTGCTGCCATTACTAACGATGAACTTAATAATGTTGAAAGCATATTAAAGGGAGTTAAATTTACCAAACGAAATTCTCACAATTACTAGAGAAATTCTCATAGCAGAAACAAAATTTTCAAAAAGTCATGTTAATAGGTCAATTTAACCACACACAACAGAGAAAAAATTACAAAACAACACCCCCCCCCCCCCCCACAAACACACAATAACAAAAAAAAAAAAAAATCATGAAATTGTAGAAGAGTTGTAGTTGGTGTTTTTTTTAAAAAAAAGCTCAATTTACAAAATTGAAAGTTTAAGCCAAGAAACACAAATTACAAGTACTACTACCACCATCACTGGCAGCCGTAACATGAAGAACGTGCAACAATATAATGACACATACCCGTACATGAAAATTGTACAACAACATTTACTGACAACAAGTTCCTTTAGCCATAACAATAATGTTTTAAAACAATGTTGTAATTTAAACAGTGTTTTTTTGTTTAAGATTTTGTTGGAAATCAAATCAATATTAACGACTTTAAGTAGGCCCTACTATATCTTCTCGCCCTGCTTCTCAGCTTATTCAACCTAAAGAAGTTCTATATACCTGTCTACTAAGCTTTTTCTATATCCTTCTAAATCTCGATTTTCCAAGACTTTTATCTTTTATGAATAAAATTTTCAAAAATCATCTATGTCTTAGTTTTAGAAATCCTTTAAGGATCGTTTTAGAGAGTAGTATAGAAAGCAATCATGAATCTCTGTATCTGTTAGTCATATTTCTAAAAGATTCCGGAAACATCTGAATCCTTAATTTCGTCCTTTTTTTCCAAAATGTTCAGGTGAATATTAAAGTATTTCGTGCAAAATTTGAAGAACCTATATTCATTATAGGGTTCTATAGTTGAAACCAAAAGTCGACTTTTAGCATTTTATGAAAAGTCGATTTTTCGACTTTTTTCGTTTAATTAAAAGTCGACTTCTAGACTTTTTCCGACTTTTCGACTATTTCCGACTTTTTTCGTCTTTTTCCGACTTCTTTGACTTTTCGACCTTTTCCGACTTTTAAATTTTTTTCGACTTTTTGACTATTTTCGACTTTTTTTCGAGTTTATCCGACTAATTTAGAGTTTTTGACTTTTTTGTCGACTTTTTGCATTTTATGAAAAGTCGATTTTTCGACATTAAAAGTCGACTTTTAGACTTTTTCCGACATTTCGACTTTTTCAAACTTTTTTCGTATTTTTCCGACTTTTTTGACTTTTCGATTTTTTCTGACTTTTAAATTTTTTTCGACTTTTTGACTATTTTCGACTTTTTCGAGTTTATCCGACTAATTTAGAGTTTTTGACTTTTTTTCACTTTTTTAAAATTATAGACTATTTTTGACTTTTTTCTACTATTTTCGAGTTTTCGATTTTTTTTCGACTTTTATTTACAAAGTCGACTTTTTTCATAGACGATAGTCGAGTTATCGACTTTTTTGCAACAAAATAGTAGACTTCGACTTATTTCGACAAAAAATCGATTGTTCGATTATTCGGAAGTGGATTTATAGAACCCTAATCTATTAGTTTCCCAGATAAATAAATTTTTATATTTCATTTATATGGGAGATGCCGCTCCCCTCATTGCTAGTCCCCTAATTTTTTACACAAAATTTTTACATGGATGTTAAAGTTCATCGTGCAAAATTTTAAGATTCTAACTGTAATAGTTTTCAAGATAAATACATTTTTTTATTTTATTTATATGGCAGGTGCCACGCCCCCTGCTGCTAGTACGCCCAATTTGTATCCTAAATAATCATGTTAACACTAAAGTGGCTCCGACAAAGTTTAGGGCTGTAACTGTTATATTATCTTAGATATACTGATTTAATGTTTTCATAATATGGGCGTGGCTCCTCGCCCACTTGAAATTTCAAACACACATTCATATAGATAATGTTATTAATATTGTTAAGTTTAATTTCGTTTAAAAAAGTTTTTATACTTTTGTAAATTAGAAATGGATTCGATGAAATAATATTTCATCAGCATCATCTTATAGCATTACCGCTCGAGGTGAGCTTTAGCCTAATCTGTTATTTTCCTCCATTCCTCTCTGTTTTTAGCTTTCCGTTGGCAATTTATAATACCCATTATTCTTAGGTTGTCTTTCGAAACTAATTAGGAAGTAAAGATTTTCCTTTGCGCAAAATACGCTCTATTCGCCGCATATATCCGATCACTTATCCCGTCTCACATGATGTTATCATTCCTTTCGTGCCTTATATTTTAGTTATTTATTGATCGCTGTTGTGTTGAGTTCTTAATTCATTTGATGATCCTCTCTTTATCGCTAGCGTTTAATTTCCGATTAATTTGTGTATCTCTTCTTGTGATTCATTTCTATAGCGAATCGTAAGATCGTTTCAAAATCTCTGGAGTCTCCAATTTCCTAGTCGTTCTTGTTTGTTATAGAATACTCAATCGTACGTCCAAGTTATTATTACATCGCTTTCGTGTTTAGTAATAGATCCTCATGTTATTCGTGGATCGTAGATCATTTCGTAGATCTTTTTCGTGTCTTAGTTATTTATTGATCGATTTTGTTTTTGCGTTTTTTAAAATTTAATTGATGACCTTTTCTTAATAACTAGCTACTTCTTCGTTAATAAATCTGTTTTACATTCCAAGATCGTTTAAGGATCTCTGCAGTCTCTTATTTCCTAGACGTTCTTGTTTGTTATTAAATACTCAATTGTAGATCCATGTTATTCGTGTAACGCTTTTGTGTTTACCTTCCCAGGCATTTGTGGATGTATTTAGTTTCTAATTTCCAAGTTATATGCGAGGTATCTATTGTAGATATCTCAAATCATTCGTGGATCCATTTTACTTCTAATTTCCTGGTTGTTCGTTAATCAATCTTGTTCTGAATCGCTTAAATATCGCATTTTGTTTTCTAGGTTATTTCTAGTGCCTTTTGTCGAAAATATTTGGAGATCTCTTAGAATTCTAATTTCCCAGTTATTTGTGAATCTTTTTATAAACTAATTCTAAGGCTTTTCAGACTTTTTTTGGATTATACTAAAGTCCAGTCGAAGCTGGTAATGTTGGAAGTAGCCAGCAAAAACTTTCTTGGAAAATTAAGGTGCTAAAATTTACTAACACTATAGCATTTTAAGTCATGGTGATGACATTGTGGGCAAGTGCTTACTACGTTAGCTTACAAATAGGGAGTGAGATAAGTGCTTACTATGATCGCCTGCAATTATGAAGTTGAAAAAGTGGTAGTAGCCAACGGGAATGTGCTCACTGCATCTACTATTAAAAAAGATTTGAAAACAATATGTCAAGGCTTAAGAGTAAGTACTTACATATTATGTTATTCGTAAGTCATTACTACAATCCTTCCAAGTAATGCAAACCGTAAGTAAAAGTCATTGAAAAGTAAGTTGTTGAGTAAGTTGAGGCGTACATAACAGGTCCGATTGAGGCCTAGGTGCATTTCTTCTCCTTTTGTCAAACTAACCTAAGTTGTTTATAATTGTTATAATTTTTCAATAACATCCGTTGTCAATGTAATGTTGACAACATTGCAACAATTCGTTGTTGAAATCTAAATTTTATACAGATTTATAACTATTGACAAACAATCCATTGCCAATAGTGAGCTTACCACGTTTGTCAACATTTAGACAACGGATGTGTATAAAGTTTAGATTTCAACAACGAATTGTTGCAATGTTGACAACGTTGCGTTGTCAACATTACATAGTGTTATCGTATATACTGTGACAACGGATGTTATTGAAAAATTATAAAATCTTTGGTGTCAATTTGGTACCATTCGTGTATATTTCTTTTTTCCTCTGTGTACAAGTCATGGTTATGACTGCTGCTGGGTAGCTACTATTTTTAATTGTAGGGCATCAAGTTTAACTACAACTTCCCGGCATTTTTAGCTTTCAAAAACACTACATAATATTAATGATAAATTGCTACATATCAATATCAATAAGCAGTTTAGCTTTTATTTTCTTGATGTTTTTTTTATACAATTTTTTAAACTATAAAAAATTATAAAATTTACAAAAGTAGATATTTACACACCATCAATATTGAGTGTAATGTTTAATTTAAAATGTTACTGTTAAATTATACAGCAACATGGTAATGAAAAAGATTCAGGCAAATAAAATGTTATCTTGACACACTGTAACCGTGTTAATGTGTTTTTCACTGACTTTGCTTGTTACACTGTACTAGTACTTGGTAATGTATAGTAAACTGAGCTGGTTGGTACATGTAATGGGAGTATGATGAACATGTAAGAGTCCTATTATGTATATCAGTTGTCAAGGTTAAAAGTTGAAAATAACACACTAGGGAGTTTGCAACAAAAACAAAGTAAGGAAAAGTTTAAATGACCCTTTAAGGGTCATTACAAAGGAATTTTTGTTACCATGGGGTGATAATGTTACTTGGTAAAGAGGGGAGAATGGTATGTTACTATTATGGCTGAGTTTAAATTAGTTATTTAATAGTTTCCCGCCATTACAGTCATCCTTTATTAAAGTAATTTAGTTTTTGATAAGAAAATTTTAAATCTTTTTGTTTATTGTTAAAATTATACCTCCTACCAAAATTTCTTATCTATATATATAAAAATGAATGTGTGTTTGTTTGTATGTTTGTATGTTTGAACGTTATAGACTACTAAACGGCTGAACCGATTTTCTTGAAATTTTCTCAGCATATTCCTGCATGTCTGGAATAGGTAATAGGCTACTTTTTATTTCGAAATTTCAAGTGGGCGATGAGCCACGCCCACATTAAGAAAATATAAAATCCGTATATTTTAGATAATATAACAGTTAGAGTCCTCAAATTTTGTCGGAGCCACTTTAGTGTCAATATGATCATTTAGGACAAAAAGTAGGCGGACTAGCATTAGGGGGCGTGGTACCTCCCATATAAATTAAATACAAAAATTCGTTTATCTGGGAAACTAATAGAACTAAATTCTTAAAATTTAGCACGAAGAGCTTTAACATCCATATAAACATTTTGGGTAATAAATTGGCGGACTACCCATGAGGGGAGCGGCACCTCCCATATTAATTAAATACAAAAATTCGTTTATCTGGGAAACTAATAGAACTAAATTCTTAAAATTTTGCACAAAGAACTTTAACATCCATATAAACATTTTGGGTAAAAAATTGGCGGACTACCCATGAGAGGAGCGGCACCTCCCATATTAATTAAAAACAAAAATTCGTTTATCTGGGAAACTAATAGAACTAAATTCTTAAAATTTTGCACGAAGAACTTTAATATTCATCTGAACATTTTTAAGGAAAAAAGAGCGGACTTTCATCTGGGGGGCTTGGAGCCCCCATATGAATAAAATAGAAAAATTCGTATATCTGAGAAACAATTAGAGCTAGAATCATTAAATTTTACTTGAAGAACTTTGACATTCACCTGAACATTTAGAGTATAACGGGCGGACTTCCAATGGGTTACTTGGTACCTCCCATATGAATTAAATACAAAATTTCGTTTAACTGGGAAACTAATAGAACTAGATTCTTCAAATTTTGAACAAATTATTTTAATATTCATCTGAATATTTTGGAGGAAAAAGGGCGGACTTTCATCCGGGGGGCTTGAAGCCCCCACATGAATTAAATTCGTATATCTGAGAAACTATTAGAGCTAGAATCTTCAAATTTTACATGAAGAACTTTAACATTCATGTGAACATTTAGAGAATAACGGGCGGACTTTCAATGGGGGGCTTGGCACCACATATATGAATTAAATACAAAATTTCGTGCATCTTGGAAACTCTTATATTATTCAAATTTTTTGTAGATAGATAGAAATTGCCGATAGATAGAAACTGGCGAACTTGCAATAATTTGCTTGACATCTTTTATATGTAACATATAATAAATCTGGTATTTATTTATACATATTCCTTTTAGGGTAGCAAAGCACACTGGGTATAGCTAGTAATCTATATATATAAAAAAAATAGCGTTACTGACTGACTGATTCATCATCGCACAGCGCAAACGGCTGAACCTAGAATCATGAAATTTTGACAGTAGATGTGTTTTTGGTTATGTAGATCCACTAAGGAGGGATTTTTGGAAATTTGTACATTTACGGGTAAAAAGGGGAAAAACGGGTAAAAAAGGTTTTCTTAATTATCTTACACAATATTAGTGATACAAGAAAAATTTTAAATGCACCTGTATCTACTCTTAAAATGAGCAGATGGGTGTGTGGTACTTTTTTGAAATTCGTACTTTTAAGGGGTAAAAATGTGTAACAAAGGTGATTTTGGTACCTTTTTTGGCCCCTTATAACTTTTGAACTAATTAACATAATAAAATTTTTATAAATATTTTGGATACATCTCCCTAAATTATGAGACACCTGTTTCGTACTTTTTTAAAATTTCGTCCTTTTTGGTTGTAAAAGGGAGAAAACTGTATTTATGGTACTTTTTTTTAGCACATTAAGAAAACTTTTTCGGTTTATTGAATTATTCCTAGTAAATTACGGACTAACTCTGTAATATTTATTGTAATAAAATGTTTGCTATTTCACTGGGGAAAAAAGTACCAAAATTTAATTTATAAAAAATTTTTATAAAATTTGAAAAAGTAGTTTATTTACTCACACAAAATAAGCTGTTGGTATACTATTTTGGAATTCGAGTACTAAGTCCTAAATAGGAACAAATGAATGCAGATTAGAATCGCTTGAATTTTATCTGTGATATATAGATTTAAATACGGAACATTTTGTAAACTTAATTCTCGAAAAAGTATATTTCTAAGCGAAAAGGGGAAACATTGTACTCTTTTTATTAGTACTTTCCACTTAGGTAAATTTTATTCCACTTTTGGTACTTTTTCTTCTTTCAAATGATACTCTTTGTATGTTCATGATGATTATTAATTTTAACATACATGGTCTTGACTGAATAATATTCTGTAAGTGGGAACTATTTGGTACTTTTCTATTCTTCAAATGGTACCTTTTAGATTCTATATAATAGTTAACCGGAACACACGGTCCTTATTAAAGGAGAATTTATTGAGAGAGATTTTTGTACTTATTCGTTTTTCCGATGGTACTTTTTGATATTTTTACGATATTGAACATAGATATTGAAAATAAAATTTAAAATGTAGGGACCTTAGTGAATGAGAATCTACTGAAAAGGACTTTTGGTAATTTTTCATTCATTAAAATAATATTTTTTTAATTGTAATTTTATATAATATTGAACACAGAAACATACAATTTTTGATTAAATGATAATCTATTAGAGGTATTTTATACTACTTTTTTTCAAATACTATATATTGAACGTATAAAACTGAAACATGAAAAAAATGTTTAATCAATTTTAATTTTCTATAAAAGTAAACAAAATTTTGTATGTATTTAATTTAAGTTAGGGTAGCGAAGCACCCAGGGTATGCTAGTTTCTTTTATAATTTTATTAGTCACAATTTTAATTAAAATACAATTTATGATTATTGTTTACAGTTGTCTTAAAAACTTTTACCCATTTATTATAACCAGCTTATAAATGCAGTATAAATGAAAAAAAGAAAGAATTTCCTTAAATAAAAGAAAAAAAAAACATAATTTTATTATTTATATGGTGTTGTAATTTAAAACCACCTACTGTCTACTTAAACATAAATTTTAATGCAAAAATTACAAAACCAAAAAGAAAACTTTGGCAAAATCCCTTTAAAAAAACAAGATCAGATGACGTTTTCCAAAGGTATTAAAAAGCCCGGCCACAAAACAAGTTGTTCTTAAGAAATTATTATTATTTTTTTTATTCATAAATACAAATGAAATAATAAAATTATATTTCGTTTCAATTTATGTTAAAGAAAAAAAAAAAAACACAGTTTACTAAACTGTCTTGGTATATTTAATGCCAAAAGATTATATTAACAACCGAGAAATTTATAAAATAATATCATAAATTTTATATGATCATAAAATTTTATGATTTTTCCAAGACAACACCCAAAAGAGTGCGAGTTACTACAGACGACATATTTCACTGTAACATATTGCTCTTGTTGAAAGTGTTTTGCAAAAAAAAAACAAAGATAAATTTTTTAGGTTCTTGAATACAGTTATCTTGTAATCGGCTTTAAAGAACTTCCCCTTTTAACACACACACATGCTTAATATAATTGCTAGCAGAAGGAAAAAATAAATCAGTAGAAGAAAGTTAAGGTAGTTTTAAGTTTTACCTTTCATTTGTAATATTTTAAACTTTCTGAAGTTATGTACATAAAAATCTTAACACAAATTCAAAATTTTGGTAAATCTAGCTAAAACCGGGTAATATGGCTTGAACTTAAATAATCACTTACTTTTCAATGACCACTACTACTTACCAACTGCATTACTTTTAAGCACTCTTATAATGACTTACATATAATCATATAAGTAAGTACGTTATTTAGAGTTTTGCACATTGTATTGAATTGCGCGCTAGCAAATGTGTGAAAACACATACACAGAAAGAAAATAGCTTTTCGGTGAAAACCATTATAGGACGCGCAATAAAATAACTAAGCAGTGATGTTGTGAGTAAGGCAGTGAATTAACGAACAAGAAGCCATCAAACAGCGAAACAACTTTTAAACTCCTTATTTGTAAGCAGGTACTTATATAAGTAGTGATTTGTAAGCTAGCATGATAAGTAATTGCCTCCAATGTCAAATGTTGGGTTAAAATGCTAATGAATAAGTAGTGAAAGGCGGCTTTTTTAGCTTTTAAAACTCATAACTTTTCAATGTAAGCTTTTGCTGGGGTATATTAGATTTCAGTAGAAGTCTGAAATTTCGTATGAATTGAAAATTTCACTTAAAAATCGAGATTTCGGAAGAAAATCGAATTTCTATTGCGGATTTCAATTTTAAATTCTAGAAATTTTTAACTCCACTAGAAATTGAAAATTTCTAAATATTTTCGAATCTTCAAAATTTCACTAGAAAAGAGAAATTTCACTGGAAATTGCAGATTTCACTGGAAATTGAAGATTTCACTGGAAATTGAAATTTTCACTGGAAGTTGCAGATTTCACTGGAAGTTGAAAATTTCACTGGAAATTAGAAATTTCACTGGAAATTGGCGATTACACTGAAATTGGAAATTTCACTGGAAGATGAAAAATTCACTCTAAATAGAAAATTTCACTCTAAATTGGAAATATCACTGGAAATTGGAAATTTCACTGGAAACGAAAATTTCACTGGAAAATGAAAATTTCACTGGAAATTTAAAATTTCACTGGAAATTGAAAGTTTCACTGGAAAATTAAAATTTATCTGGAAATTGAAAATTTCACTGGAAATTGGAAATTTCACAGGATATTGGAAATTTCACAGGATATTGGAAATTTCACAGGATATTGGAAATTGAAAATTTCACTGGAAATTGAAAATTTCACTGGAAATTGAAAATTTCACTGGAAATTGAAAATTTCACTGGAAATTGAAAATTTCACTGGAAATTGAAAATTGTGTTGGAAATTGGAAATTTTACTGGAAATTGGAAATTTCATTGGATATTGGAAATTTCACTGGAAATTTCAAAATAATTTCGAATCTTCGAAATTTCACTAGAATAACGAAATTTCACTGTAATTTGAAAATTTCACTGGAAATTGAAAATTTCACTGAAAATTGCAAATTTCACTGGAAATTGGAAATTTCACTGGAAAATGGAAATTTCACTGGAAATTTCATTTCAATTAGTTAGTTAGTTAGTTAGTTAGTTAGTTAGTTAATTAGTTAGTTAGTTAGTTAGTTAGTTAGTTAGTTAGTTAGTTAGTTAGTTAGTTAGTTAGTTAGTTAGTTAGTTAGTTAGTTAGTTAGTTAGTTAGTTAGTTAGTTAGTTAGTTAGTTAGTTAGTTAGTTAGTTAGTTAGTTAGTTAGTTAGTTAGTTAGTTAGTTAGTTAGTTAGTTAGTTAGTTAGTTAGTTAGTTAGTTAGTTAGTTAGTTAGTTAGTTAGTTAGTTAGTTAGTTAGTTAGTTAGTTAGTTAGTTAGTTAGTTAGTTAGTTAGTTAGTTAGTTAGTTAGTTAAGTTAGTTAGTTAGTTAGTTAGTTAGTTAGTTAGTTAGTTAGTTAGTTAGTTAGTAGTTAGTTAGTTAGTTAGTTAGTTAGTTAGTTAGTTAGTAGTTAGTTAGTTAGTTAGTTAGTTAGTTAGTTAGTTAGTTAGTTAGTTAGTTAGTTAGTTAGTTAGTTAGTTAGTTAGTTAGTTAGTTAGTTAGTTAGTTAGTTAGTTAGTTAGTTAGTAGTTAGTTAGTTAGTTAGTTAGTTAGTTAGTTAGTTAGTTAGTTAGTTAGTTAGTTAGTTAGTTAGTTAGTTAGTTAGTTAGTTAGTTAGTTAGTTAGTTAGTTAGTTAGTTAGTTAGTTAGTTAGTTAGTTAGTTAGTTAGTTAGTTAGTTAGTTAGTTAGTTAGTAGTTAGTTAGTTAGTTAGTTAGTTAGTTAGTTAGTTAGTTAGTTAGTTAGTTAGTTAGTTAGTTAGTTAGTTAGTTAGTTAGTTAGTTAGTTAGTTAGTTAGTAGTTAGTTAGTTAGTTAGTTAGTTAGTTAGTTAGTTCAAGAAAAGCGCTTAATTGATTCGACTCTACCTATTATTACTTCTGTTTCGACAAAACCTAATAATTGTGAAATAAAAAAGGGAATTATGATAAGGAGACTGCATTGAAAAAGGGAAATATTGCAGCTGGGCTTTTGATTGTTATCAGAGAAGAAAATGAAAGCAGCTTTAACAGTATTACAATCCTTAAAGAAATTATAGCAAAAATTTTAAGCTCAGTCTCCTACTGACACAAAAAAACCCATGCGATATCAGGGGTAATTTTTTTTCTTTTAAAATTTTTCGATATTTATTGATTCCCTAAGTTCTATTCATTTTTATGGCAGTGTTAAACAACAATTCTTTTAAAAGTATACTTGTATATATAATTTTTATACTTTTTTCTTTAACATTTAACATTAAAAGACGATTTCTTTCTCCGTTAAACATTTCGTTCCTGTTTTCAAAGCAAAGCAACAAAAATGGACAAAAAATTAAAAAAAGGAATAATAATATTTATTTCTCTATATTTTATGAGCCATAAAAAACTCCAAATTAAAATGTTCTTTCAACTACGAACTTTTGGCAATGAATTTAATATATACAAAACTGTAGACGTACATAATTCTTAAACAACCATCGATAACAACTGCAACAACGGCAGCAATAGCAACAAAAAAAAAAAAAAAAATCAAAAAGAACACTCAGAACAACAAGAGGAAAACAACAGCCCAACAAACAGCAGTAAAACGACATTAACAATTGATTTAAGCAACAGCAGCAGCTTTAGCAGCAACAGCAAATATTAGTAACAGCAGTTTTTTAAACACCAACAGTGTTTGCTGAAATCACTAAAAGACAATCTTTGAAATCTTTTATTTCAGTTCCCTTTTTTTCCTCCTCATCATCAGCTTCTACTACTTCTGCCGTTTTATGTTCTCTAAGAAATATTTAAAAAATAACATGCCACAAACTAAAGTTGCAAGTAAATGAAAGAATTCCCTCTAGTAGTAGTAGTAGTTTCAGTTGTTGAATACTTTGTAACAATTGTTGTTGTATTTGTTGTTAAGTTGATGCTTTAGTTTGTTGTTGGTTGCTGCTGCTGCTGTTGTTTGTGGCTACAAAAGACATTTGTCATGTCATTTGTAGCAACACATTTTTAAACACACAAAATACCACAATGTTTAACAATAAACAACATTTACAATTTTTTCTTTTATTTCTCTGGGTATTTTTTCCGTTTTTATTTTCTTATTTCTCATCGTGTGTAATGCGTGCGAAATGCGTTTAAGTTTTTCTTTTTTTTTATTATTTTAGAAATTTTGCTATAAAGTTGATTAAGCAAATTTTTAGTTTATGATCTACTAGCTGAACTCTTAAGAATGCCAAAAGTTATCATAAAGAAAGTATTGAAAAGGAAATAAATTATTTATTGTTTGGTGCTTTTTGAAGAAATAAATTTGTAAGTTATGGTTGACCTAGAAATTAGTTTTTAGTTATTATTATTTTCTTTATTAGAGGAATATTATTGATGAAGTTCAATTTAAATTTTTTTGCAAAATTGTTCGAAAAGTACCCAAAATATGCGGACAGATATGAAATCTCACTAGATATGTGGAATTTTTCTTGAAACAATAAAATTCTCTTAAAATCCGAAATGTCGTTAAAAGATCTAGAACTGAACTAGAACTGAACTAGAACTGAACTAGAACTGAACTAGAACTGAACTAGAACTGAACTAGAACTGAACTAGAACTGAACTAGAACTGAACTAGAACTGAACTAGAACTGAACTAGAACTGAACTGAACTAGAACTGAACTAGAACTGAACTAGAACTGAACTAGAACTGAACTGAACTAGAACTGAACTAGAACTGAACTAGAACTGAACCAGAACTGAACTAGAACTGAACTAGAACTGAACTAGAACTGAACTAGAACTGAACTAGAACTGAACCAGAACTGAACTAGAACTGAACTAGAACTGAACTAGAACTGAACTAGAACTGAACTAGAACTGAACTAGAACTGAACTAGAACTGAACTAGAACTGAACTAGAACTGAACTAGAACTGAACTAGAACTGAACTAGAACTGAACTAGAACTGAACTAGAACTGAACTAGAACTGAACTAGAAGTGAACTAGAAGTGAACTAGAACTGAACTAGAACTGAACTAGAACTGAACTAGAACTGAACTAGAACTGAACTAGAACTGAACTACTGAACTTGAACTGAACTAGAACTGAACTAGAACTGAACTAGAACTGAACTAGAACTGAACTAGAACTGAACTAGAACTGAACTAGAACTGAACTAGAACTGAACTAGAACTGAACTAGAACTGAACTAGAACTGAACTAGAACTGAACTAGAACTGAACTAGAACTGAACTAGAACTGAACTAGAACTGAACTAGAACTGAACTAGAACTGAACTAGAACTGAACTAGAACTGAACTAGAACTGAACTAGAACTGAACTAGAACTGAACTAGAACTGAACTAGAACTGAACTAGAACTGAACTAGAACTGAACTAGAACTGAACTAGAACTGAACTAGAACTGAACTAGAACTGAACTAGAACTGAACTAGAACTGAACTAGAACTGAACTAAACTGAACTAGAACTGAACTATAACTGAAGAACTGTACCAGAACTGAACTAGAACTGAACTAGAACTGAACTAGAACTGAACTAGAACTGAACTAGACTGAACTAGAACTGAACTAGAACTGAACTAGAACTGAACTAGAACTGAACTAGAACTGAACTAGAACTGAACTAGAACTGAACTAGAACTGAACTAGAACTGAACTAGAACTGAACTAGAACTGAACTAGAACTGAACTAGAACTGAACTAGAACTGAACTAGAACTGAACTAGAACTGAACTAGAAACTGAACTAGAACTGAACTAGAACTGAACTAGAACTGAAACTAGAACTGAACTAGAACTGAACTAGAACTGAACTAGAACTGAACTAGAACTGAACTAGAACTGAACTAGAACTGAACTAGAACTGAACTAGAACTGAACTAGAACTGAACTAGAACTGAACTAGAACTGAACTAGAACTGAACTAGAACTGAACTAGAAACTAGAACTGAACTAGAACTGAACTAGAACTGACTACTGACTAGAACTGAACTAGACTGAACTAGAACTGAACTAGAACTGAACTAGAACTGAACTAGAACTGAACTAGAACTGAACTAGAACTGAACTAGAACTGAACTAGAACTGAACTAGAACTGAACTAGAACTGAACTAGAACTGAACTAGAACAGAACTAAAACTGAACTTAATATCACTTGATATTCAATATTCACTAAAAATTCAAAATTTTCGATATTCGATGTCTCACTAAAAATTTGAAATTTCATTACAAATTTAAAGTTTTACTAGACTATTCGAAATTTCACTAGAAATTCAAAAATACGCTAGAAATTTAAAATTTCACTAGAAATTCGATGTTAAACAAGAAGTTCAAAATTTCATTAAAAATTCCAAATTTCACTAGATATTCGAATTTTCACTAGAAGTTCAAAATTTCACTTGATAATCGAAATTTCACTAAAAATAAAAAATTTCACTGCAATTTGAAATCTTGCGAAAAATTCGATGTTTCACTAGAAATTCGATTTTTTTTGGAATCTAAATATTGTTTATATTTATTTAGGAAATCACAATAAACTTGTTTTAATAAATCAAAAAAGGTGCGAAAATTTTATAGCTTCATTGTCTGTATTTGGGGCTTATGGCGAACTTTTTTATTTACATTTTGATAGGTTTTTTATAGCTTTGGCACCTGCTTTATGAATTTCATAATATCGTTGGTTTTAAATAAACATTTGTTAATCAAAAGAAATTTGATTTTTTAATAGAAATATGATAACAAATCATCATCGACTCAAATTTTGAATGATAATCTGCTTTTAGAAGTTTTTTACTCGGAAAATGAGTTTGCTTTACATAGATATCTATGTAAGTAATAAACAGATAACCAAGGGTTATATTCGTACTCTTTATAAAATATTTACCTTTAATTAATACTTTCATTTATTTACAAAACTCTGATATATACCTTAAATAAAATTTTAATTCAGCATTATTTAAACACTCAATAAAATGCAAGAATTTAACACTCTTATTACTTCCAAGAAGATCGGAAAAAAAACTTGCACACAAACTGTTTTAATAAAACCATAATAAAAAGGATTTAATTTCTTTTATTACTTATTTATGTCTGTGGTAAAAACTGCCACATCAAAAATTGTAAAAAAAAGATCTTGTTTTTGTTAAAACAAAAACTAAAGCTGCAACTTGCAGCTAAAGTAATAATGTATTGTATATGTGGCATTGTATTTTTTTTATTTATACTTTACTTTATAAATATTCATTTGACTGTCATTTAAACAAATAAAGAATCCACAAATGTCAGCTACTTTTCAACTTCTACACATGTCATTAACTAACTGCCAAGTAAAATATACTATGGAAAAAGGTACAACAACAACAACAACTTTAAAAAGCCATGAAGTGGAGGCAGTCAGTCAGTCAGTCATGTAGCCAAGTTGGCTGCATGTAATGCTGAAAGAAAAACAACATTCGAAAAATAAAAATAATACTTACAAAACTTCAAAAATAAAACAATAAAAATGCTATAGAGAAGTTGCAAGAACAACAGCAACAAAAAAATGATTTTTGTTGTTTTATTTTATTATTGTTTACTTTAGTGCAAAAGTGTAATAAGCCAAGTAACAACAACAAAACCACCAAAAACAAAAATAACTTTGGTGTTTTTGTTGTTCTGTTGCAAGTTGCAAGGTATACATTACTTGTTGGTGGTCTACACCATAGACGAATGAACTTGAATATTATTTTTCTTACTTATTGTTGTGTGTAACCACAAACAAACAAATAAATAAATGAATTATACAGACCGACAGACAAACAGTCAGTCATATATACAGACACACAATTCAAATGAAGTTTTTTTTTTATACGACACAGACATTTAGACGGAAGGAGCATGAGACAGACAAATGCTTGTACAATGATAAAAAGATAAACAAAATTAAAATAAATTAAAAAAGTGCATAATAAAAGAAAATGTAGAAAATATAGAATCCTTTTAAATGTGTGATTTTTCCAGTGAAAGGGAACTTGTTAAATGACATCAACATAACAAAAAGTGGCAACAGACAGTGAATTGTATTTGTAAAGTCTATGCAACTTTTGGAAAATTTAAATAAATAAGTTTTTGTTTTATTTTCTCATAGCATTTCGCTTGGTAAAATTATTTTAAATTTGCCATAGAATTAAGACAACAGTTTTGAATTATAACTGTATCTTAAATTTCTAAACCATCTTTGAAATGCCACACAATACTCTACCAATTTACCTAAAAATCCAACAAAACAAACAAAAGACTTAAGACACAAACTTTTCAGTTTTCAACAGAAATTTTAAAAATGTGTTGTTCACATATCTCTTGAATTAACAATTACTCTGTTACAATAAAAAGCAACATAAAATCACCACACTAAATACAAAAATTACTTTAAAGAAGAAATATAAAAACTGATCTAAAAACTCGATTTAAAAAGCGCCTACAAGTCACCATTTATAGACAACAACATCATACAATCAAAGCTAGAAACAATATGAAAAAAAAAACACTGAAATCTAAAAACAACATCAATAGTAAAACAACAAAAATAACAACTAAAACAACAATATTAAGAAGTTGTAGTTTAAAATAATAAGAAAAGGAACAACAACACAAAAAAAATGAGCTTAATTAAATGTGAAAATGCATGCAATATCTACCATAGTCATAGTCATACCATACACATGTTTCAATTTTTTTCCTGTGATTTTTTTTGCTTTTTCTTTAATATTGTACGTGTAACTCCTAAGAAGATCTAGTATTTGTGGCAGTAAAGGATGTTCAGAGACTGTTTTGAGAAAGGCTGATTGAAAATTTACTTTATTGCGAAAAATATTGGTATAGAGTGATTCAAACATGAATTAAACTGGAAAAATAAAACCCAAGATCTGAACTGAACGAGAAATTAAGTAGAACAGAACTAGAACAGAACTAGAATAAAACTAGAATAGAACTAGAACAGAACTAGAATAGAACAGAACAGAACAGAACTAGAACTAGAAGAACTGGAACAGAACTAGAAGAACTGGAACAGACTAGAATAGAACTAGAACAGAACTAGAACAGAACAAGAACAGAACTAGAACAGAACTAGAACAGAACTAGAACAGAACTAGAACAGAACTAGAACAGAACTAGAACAGAACTAGAACAGAACTAGAACAGAACTAGAACAGAACTAGAACAGAACAGAACTAGAACAGAACTAGAACAGAACTAGAACAAACTAGAACTAACGAACAGAACTAGAACAGAACTAGAACAGAACAGAACGAACTAGAATAAAACTAGAATAGAACTAGAACAGAACTAGAATAGAACAGAACAGAACTAGAACAGAACTAGAACAGAACTAGAACAGAACTGAACAGAACTAGAACAGAACTGAACAGAACTAGAACAGAAAGAAACAGAACTAGAACAGAACTAGAACAAACTAGAACAGAACTAGAACAACTAGAACAGAACTAGAACAGAACTAGAACAGAACTAGAACAGAACTAGAACAGAACTAGAACAGAACTAGAACAGAACTAGAACAACTAGAACAGAACTAGAACAGAACTAGAACAGAACTGAACAGAACTAGAATAGAACTGAACAGAACTAGAATAGAACTAAACAGAACTAGAACAGAACTAGAACAGAACTAGAACAGAACTAGAACAGAACCAGAACAGAACTAGAACAGAACTAGAACAGAACTAGAACAGAACTAGAACAGAACTAGAACAGAACTAGAACAGAACTAGAACAGAACTAGAACAGAACTAGAACAGAACTAGAACAAACGAAACAGAACTAGAACAGAACTAGAACAAACTAGAACAGAACTAGAACAGAACTAGAACAGAACTAGAACAGAACTAGAACAGAACTAGAACAGAACTAGAACAGAACTAGAACAGAACTAGAACAGAACTAGAACAGAACTAGAACAGAACTAGAACAGAACTAGAACAGAACTAGAACAGAACTAGAACAACTAGAACAGAACTAGAACAGAACTAGAACAGAACTAGAACAGAACTAGAACAGAACTAGAACAGAACTAGAACAGAACTAGAACAGAACTAGAACAGAACTAGAACAGAACTAGAACAGAACTAGAACAGAACTAGAACAGAACTAGAACAGAACTAAACAGAACTAGAAAACTAGAACAGAACTAGAACAGAACTAGAACAGAACTAGAACAGAACTAGAACAGAACTAGAACAGAACTAGAACAGAACTAGAACAGAACTAGAACAGAACTAGAACAGAACTAGAACAGACTAGAACAGAACTAGAACAGAACTAGAACAGAACTAGAACAGAACTAGAACAGAACTAAACAGAACTAGAACAACTAGAACAGAACTAGAACAGAACTAGAACAGAACTAGAACAGAACTAGAACAGAACTAGAACAGAACTAGAACAGAACTAGAACAGAACTAGAACAGAACTAGAACAGAACTAGAACACTAAACAGAACTAGAACAGAACTAGAACAGAACTAGAACAGAACTAGAACAGAACTAGAACAGAACTAGAACAGAACTAGAACAGAACTAGAACAGAACTAGAACAAACTAGAACAGAACTAGAACAGAACTAGAACAGAACTAGAACAGAACTAGAACAGAACTAGAACAGAACTAGAACAGAACTAGAACAGAACTAGAACAGAACTAGAACAGAACTAGAACAGAACTAGAACAGAACTAGAACAGAACTAGAACAGAACTAGAACAGAACTAGAATAGAACTAGAACAGAACTAGAATAGGACTAGAACAGAACTAGAACAGGACTAGAACAGGACTAGAACAGAACTAGAACAGAACTAGAACTGAACTAGAACTGAACTAGAACTGAACTAGAACAGAACTAGAACTGAACTAGAAAACAAGAACTGAACTAGTTTACCTGTCAGGTTTTCAAATAACTTTTTGTTAAGACCCTCGCAGTTCGCATAAGTAAGACGAAGTTAGTGGAATGTGCGTGAGTTAGGCATGCTCAGTATGAGTACGCGTACATGTCAATACAAATCCAATATAGCATATGTCAACTCATGTGTATTGTAAAATTTAAACAAAAATAATAACAACTACAGCAACAACAACATTAACATCAACTACACAAATCGCTATACTAAAGTAAAGTTAAAAAAAAAAACATTTTTATATCAAGACATTTTAAGCCTAGATAGTACGTACGACAATCCTACCTATAGTGTTCTTCATTTTTTTTTAGACTTTTGTTTTGATTTTTCTTATTATATTATAAACATCCTTAAAAATGAAACGCACAGCCAGAGAGAAAAAAAAAACTTTAAATGCGGCCTCTTCTTTAACTTAATGAATAAAACAACAAGCGTATTGTCTATTCTTATACCTCGTCATCAACATCAACCAACATCATCAGCAACAGAATAGTAACAGCATCACAGAGCAACATTATCAACTACAACTCCTTGTTCTTGTTTATTTAATTCTTTTTCATTTATTTTATTTTTTTTGATTTTAATGTTGTTGTATATTCTTTGTTTTTAACTTAACCACCTTTATTTTGAATTCTCGCGGGGTTTTCACTTTCAGCTTTGGTTTTCGATTTTTTTTTTTTATAAAAAATAACTTTTAGTTGTTTTCTTACATAAAATAGTTACAAATACTTATTTATATGTAATACTTATGGAATAAATAACACAGAATAACAAAATTAGTAAGAAATAGAAAAAAAGCTTTGTAGTACTAGGTTCTAAATTTCTAAGTTTAATCATTACCAAAACGTTTTTTGTAAAAACTTTTTTAAGAAAAGTATTTTTGTTAAAAGCTTTTTAAAGAATTTTTTACAAAAGCTTTTTAATTGAAAGCTTTGAAGGAAAAACCTATATATAATTATTTTATATAAAAAGCTTTCATATTAAGAAGAATAATAAAAAGCTTTTGATTAAAAATCGCTCAAAAATATATTAGACAAAGCTTTTAATAAAACATTTGAAAATAGGCTTTGCTATTGAACGTTTTTTCTTAAAAGCTCTTCCTTAAAAAAAGCTTTTTTATATAAATAAAGCTTTTCCAAAATAATACTTACAAATACTTTTATTATTTTTTAAAGCTTTCATAAAAGTGCTTTAAACTCAAAAATTTTTTGTTGAAAATTTTCAAGCTTTTAGTTAAGAAAATTTCATTAAAGTCTTTAAGCTTTTCATTAAAAATATTTGATGAAAAGCTTTTACACAAATATTTCAAAAACAAATCTTTAAAAAGCTTTCACAGAAGCTTTTCAGTATAAAACTTTTGACAAAAATGTTTCACTAGAAATATTTTTACTGTATCCTTGACTTATATAGAAAGAATTCCTGATATTTTAACTGTTTTCCAGTGTAATTATTTCATCCCATCTACGTATGAACAAGTTAAAGCGGCTTTTACTTAAAAAATTAAATCCATAGAAAAAGAGAGTCTATTTTCAATATGATCCCTTAAAAAAACAGAAACAAAATAAATAAATAAAACTGTGATATAAAAATATCTCTACAATGACTAGTTGATATCAATACACTTCTATCAAACACTTTCCCTCCCTCTTTGTCTATTTCCTCACAATTCCTTAAGGTTGCTTACCGATGAACGGGCTATTGTCGTTCCTGTTGTTGTTCTGAGCAATCACATACAATAATAAAACATTATCTAGTCTAGTTTGTTGCAACAGCAAAAGAAATCATACATGTTTTTGTTGTTAATATGTATGTATTATTCCTTAACTTGTTACTGTTGTTGTTTAATGTAAACTTCTTTAGTTTGTTGTTACAAAACCACAAGAGAATTAATTGACCTTCAAAATCATTCAAGTGTTAATAGTATAAGAAACTAATAAATTCCTTTCATCGTCATCAATATCATCATGGTCCTCATGCAGCAGCTCAACAGCTTCTCAGTATTTTATAGATTTTAATATAAATGTTTGTATGTGTGTATGTATGTATGGTGTGGTTACCAGGAAAAAAAATCATCATAAGAAGAAGGATGTTAAATAAAATTGTATTGAAAATTAATTCAAGATAAAATAAATTCACATTTCTGATAATTCTTTTATTTTCTTGTTTTTTATTTTGCAAAACATATCAAATTATTGGTTTTGCAGGTTTTTAATTCTCAAGTAAAATAGATTATTTCCAAATCGTAAAGTACTTAAGAATAAGGTAAAATTAATACGATTAAGTTCACTAAAAGTCCTTCAAATTATTTGTATAAAAATAATTTTTTCTACGACATTGGCGAACAAATAGTTTATATGTCCCAAAGTAACTTTCAATTTACTAAACGGAAGTTGTTACTAAAATTTAAACTCCTTCTCTGCTTTTATATTTTTACCCTTTTATAATGGTTGTTGCTTGCAATATAGAAATTGTTTTAAATTTACAACAATTTCTCATAATTCCAGACTTAACATTTAATTTACTTTATATTTTTTGCAACTTTTGTAAGTTTTTCTTAATGCCAAAACAAAATTAAAACAGAACTAGAACAGAACTAGAATAGAACTAGAACAGAACTAGAACAGAACTAGAACAGAACTAGAACAGAACTAGAACAGAACTAGAACAGAACTAGAACAGAACTAGAACAGAACTAGAACTGAACTAGAACAGAACTAGAACAGAACTAGCACAGAACTAGAACAGAACTAGAACAGAACTAGAACAGAACTAGAACAGAACTAGAACAGAACTAGAACAGAACTAGAACAGAACTAGAACAGAACTAGAACAGAACTAGAACAGAACTAGAACAGAACTAGAACAGAACTTGAACAGAACTAGAACAGAACGAGGACAGAATTAGAACAGAATTAGAACAGAATTAGAACAGAATTAGAACAGAATTAGAACAGAACTAGAACAGAACTAGAACAGAACTAGAACAGAACTAGAACAGAATTTGAACAGAACTAGAACAGAACTTGAATAGAACTAGAACAGTACTAGAACAGAACTAGAACAGAACTAGAACAGAACTAGAACAGAACTAGAACAGAACTAGAACAGAACTAGAACAGAACTAAAACAGAACTAGAACAGAACTAGAACAGAACTAGAACAGAACTAAAACAGAACTAGAACAGAACTAGAACAGAACTAGAACAGAACTAGAACAGAACTAGAACAGAACTAGAACAGAACTAGAACTGAACTAGAACAGAACTAGAACTGAACTAGAACAGAACTAGAACAGAACTAGAACAGAACTAGAACAGAACTAGAACAGAACTAGAACTGAACTAGAACAGAACTAGAACTGAACTAGAACAGAACTAGAACAGAACTAGAACAGAACTAGAACAGAACTAGAACAGAACTAGAACAGAACTAGAACAGAACTAGAACAGAACTAAACAGAACTAGAACAGAACTAGAACAGAACTAGAACAGAACTAGAACAGAACTAGAACAGAACTAGAACAGAACTAGAACAGAACTAGAACAGAACTAGAACAGAACTAGAACAGAACTAGAACTAGAACAGAACTAGAACAGAACTAGAACAGAACTAGAACAGAACTAGAACAGAACTAGAACAGAACTAGAACAGAACTAGAACAGAACTAGAACAGAACTAGAACAGAACTAGAACAGAACTAGAACAGAACTAGAACAGAACTAGAACAGAACTAGAACAGAACTAGAACAGAACTAGAACAGAACTAGAACGGAACTAGAACAGAACTAGAACAGAACTAGAACAGAGCTAGAACGGAACTAGAACAGAACTATAGCTCTATTCATGTGTTCGACCTCTGCAAACCACTTGTTGCTTTAACCATAAACACTTCAATATAAATACTGCAAATAACAGTAAAAAATTACCCAAATTTAAAAATTTAATTAAATTAAAATTAACATTTATCAGTTTAAATGTAAAAAAAAAGAAAATCCCCCAAAAAGTATTCAACAATTTTTCAACTAAATAAAATATTTAACACGGCATACAAAAGAGCAGAAACAATTTATATTGAATGTCGGTTGGTCGTTTAGTCGATCGATTTTGGCCTGAACTATGGCAGCAGTATTAAATTAAACACTTTAAGATTGTTGTTTTTTTTCGGCAACAAGCTTAGTTCTTTATGTAAAAGATTTTGTGGCAAGTATGTATGTATTGCAATGTATGGAGACACATTCATAAACAATCGACACATAAATACAGAGTGGTTTTTTTTTTTTGGAAGACATGAACAAAAAAAACTACTCTGCTGGTTGATTGTTAATTTGTGAACTGATATCATTGTAAATATACTACTTATGTGTGAACGTATGACTGTGTCTGCCTAGTATGAGGACTTCTTTTGAACCATATACCAGAAACCAATAACAATCATATGAAAAGCATGCCACACAATATTTGGTGTGGGATATATGTAAATAGTAAGGGTATTCTGCTGCTTTACAAAAGATAAAAAATTTTGCAAAAATTTCTAAATTTTCTTTTTAAAAAAATTCCAAATTTTATCATATTTGGAAATTTTCACTAAAATTCCAAATTTTATCATATTTGGAAATTTTCACTAAAATTCCTTTGTATTGCCTAAACATTTTTTTGTTTTTTTGAACCCCCTTACTTTTAGTCTCTGCAAATGAATTAAATGCTGCTGTGTGTATATTGGTTATTGACATCAATTGTATGTTACAGCAAACAGTTAAAATGAAAGAATGCTTTGGTTTGCTCGAATGTAATTTTTTTTTTGGGCAGAACTGGTTGTTAAATATTGTTGCTGTTGTTACTGTTATTGTAGCACTTATTTTATTGGTGTTAGTATGACACTAACCACAAAACAATAAAAAATTTAAGGCATGAACAAATAAAGGTGTAACTAAAATATTTGAAAGCTCTTGTTAAATTAAAACAAAAACGAGAAAAAAATGGTTCAGAAAAAAAAAGAATGAATGAAACAAACCTTAAACAAAAAGAGAACTACATGCAACAAATTTCTTGCTAAATTTAAAGAATCAGGAAGTTTTTTTTTCGACTAAGGGTTCTGGGTTGTTAGTTCAAGTAACATAAAGTAAAAGAAAACAAAAAGGATGTATGAGTTAAATGAAAAATATAGACAGTTAAATTATAACGATATAGAGGCAGAAAAGGCGAGAAATTATTGATTTTATTTATAGGGTCTTTGGGGTCTTTTAAGAGATCTTTTACAAAATTAACAAGAAGCTATGTAGGAGAAAGAATTGGGAAGTTTTGGTCAAATATTAAGCTTTTATTTTAAAACATTTGTTCTATAGAGTGTGCTGAGGAACTTCCTTTTAAGGAGTCTCATATAGGAATACCTTCCGGCGCATGTTATAATAGAGCTGACCATGCCCTACTTTACCTGCTTACCGGTTTATTTATAATATTGGTCATTATCTAATATTCTTGAAATCATATGGATTCTGTGCCACAAAAAAAGAGCTCATCGTTTGAGACAAAAAACGATTTGAGCCAATTTCTGATATCGTGTAGCATTTCCCAGAGAAAGAGAGAAGGTTTGAGACAAATAATTGTAGGACGGACCAAGATTTCATTTATGAGGTGGATGAGACAAAACTTTCCAATCATTTCTTTCTTCAAAAGTGCTCATCTTTTGAAACAAAGAACGATTCATGGCAATTTCGGACACCCTGTTCTAAGGGGAAGTATTACCCGGACGGACCTAGTTCTGCTTTATAGGGTATTTCTTTCTCGATAGTTTTTAAAAAGTTTTGTTGAAAAACCTTTCTTATTTACACTATAATGTTCATGAACCCTGAGTTCTTTAAGTTAACATCTTTGAACTCGAGACGAACCACCAGAGCCCACATGTGATCCCTAAGGAACACTCAGGTGGTCTGTTTTGTATATGGCGGATACCTGAAGTTGTACAAATGCTTTGCTATCTAATTTCTGACCATCTATTGCTTCTTGCTTAACTTTCCAACGGAGAAATCTTTCTTGTGACTTATTCAAAAGGAAACATCCGACACATTCGTATGAGTATAGGAGAGGGTCTGAGTCCCCTGATTCAACTTATTCATTTGACATCAACTTCAACTCATTCCCAATACTAAAGGGTATCTCTTGTCTCGACAACAAAGTTTGTTTACACTATAATGTTCATGAACCCTGAGTTCTTTAAGTGAACATCTGAGAGCTCGAGACGAAACACCACCGTCCTCTTGTGATTCTTAAGCAACACTCATATGGCATTTTTTGTAAATGGCGGACACCGGAACTTGTACAAAAGCTTGGCTCAAGTACTAGAACTATCTAATATCTAACCATCGCAGTCCTATTTCTTATTGTCGAGCTTTACAACGCACAATTCTTTCATGCGAAAGAGGAAACATCCGACACATTCGTTTGAGTATATAGGTGGGGTCTGCGTACCCCTGATTCATCTCTTTCATTTGACATCAACTCCAACTCATTCCCAATACTTAGCTTAATAGCTTTCCAAACTCTGACCATCGCAGTTCTATTGCTTACTGTCTAGCTTTCCAACGCACAACTCTTTCTTGCGAAACAGCAAACATCCGACACATTCGTACGAGTATATAGGTGGGGTCTGCATATCTCTGATTTACCCTGTATGTCATTCATTTGACTAACCCCACCGTTAGTCCACTAAAGGTTTGTCTTGTCACTTAATGTGAATGTCTGTAAGCTGGAGATGAGCCACCCTCTTGTGATCCTCAGATAGCATTTTTTGTACATGGCGGACACCGGAACTTCTACAAATGCTTTGCTCAAGTACTAATCTCTGATCATCGCAGTTCCATTGCTTTCTGTCCAGCTTTCCAACGCAGAATTCTCTCTTGCGAAAGAGGAAACATTCGACATATTCAGACGAGAATATATTTGGGGTCTGTATACCCCTGATTCATCCTGTTTGTCATACATTTGATATCAACTTATTTCCAACACTTAGACCCACAGTTAGTTCACTAAAGGTTTGTCTTGTCACTTAATGTGAATATCTTATGAGCCACTACGACCCTCTCGTGATCCCTGAGGAACACTTAGGTGGCATTTTTTATACATGACGGACACCGGAACTTGTACAAAAGCATTGCTCAAGTACTTGAGATATCTAATCTTTCATCGCAGTCCCATTGCTATCCGTCAAGCTTTCCAACACAATACTCTTTCATGTGACATACTCAAAAGATAACATCCGAAACATTCGTACGAATAGCTATATAGGTGGATCAGCATATCATTGATTCATCCTGTATGTCAATCATTTTACATCTACTCATTCCCAACACTCAGCCCCATAGTTAGTTCACTAAAAGTTTATCTTGTCACTGAACTTATCTCGAAATAATGAAATTAAAACATTCAAGTTCAGACACTACATGGACCCAGTAGAGACTTTAACTCTGGTAGTACCAGATTATAAGGTACTCTGTTTGGTAGTCCAGTCAAAGAAAATGGGATTAATGACTTTTCCAGATTATAATTCCGACAGACACCTTGCTCCTCGGAATTGCAATAACACCCAGATGAGGCCAGTTCATCAGACAGATTTATCTCTCTCATATAGGTTGAATCCCCAAATTTAAACATTGTGATTAAAATAGAAGTGATACATTAGTTAAAAATGGCTATGTATGCCCTTAGAAAGCTCTAACTGAAACAATACATTAGAAAGTTAAATTTTTTTTAAAAGTTAGAAATCATATGAAACCACACCTTTACATGAATCAAGTGTTTCAGAATTTAAATTTTTAAAAAATAACATTAAAACTTGACATTTTTATAGTTTACTTAAAATTCATAGATTTGAAAGGCAATATGATCTTCTTTTGTTTTATCTGAAATAAGTTTTGTAGGCCCAGTTTATTTTATTAATGTTAACAATTTCAAATATTTAATAGCTTTTTTGCAAAAAATAATATTATAACAAAATGAATTTCACAAAATTTGCTTTGATTAGCCATTGTTTAAGCTTCAAAATTGATTGATTTGCTAAGTTGTTGGTTCAGTTTCTAATAGCTAAACTAAGCAAATGACAAAATCCCATAGAAATATTTTCTGATGTTGTTTAATTCTTTTGCGCGGTTCTCTTATCTAACACTAAAAGCTTTGATTATGTTAATAATTTCTATCATTTTATTAGCATCTTAAATATATAAATTTGTTTTTTTTTTCGAGAGAAAAAAAAAACTTTATTTTAATAAATCTTTAATTTTATGGTTTTTTATTAATAACAAAAAGAAGAAATAACAAAAAAATATAACTTGTTACACAGTAGTCGTTGACATCACACCAATATTGTTGAGCTATTTATTATTATTTTTGCTTACACATGCCTGCTAGTTGTCTGTCCGTCTGACTGTGTATTTAAATTGTCAGAGCGAGTGAGCGTGTAGAGAATTTTGCTTAATGCCCTTGATGAAATTTAAAACACAGCCTAACTAATTAAGCTATCAAGATCCATAGATGGTAATAAACATAAAGAAATACATTAACTACTACTACCACCAGCATCATCATAATCAACATTTCTACTTAACAGTTGAAGAAAAACCCTAAAAGCCAAGCTAAATATTAAGCACAAACGGAAACGTTCAAACTCAAGCTCAAGCCGCCATCAAAATTTATGAAAGAAAAATCTCTACTGTCTTTACTGCAGCCCTACATTCTTATATACACAAACATATTTCAATAATGAACATTTCAAGTCTTACATTTATTTATTGTATTTATTTTAACATACATGAACTAAAAAAAATCGTTGAAAAATCACCATTATATCAAACCGAAAAAAAATGAGAAAAATTGTGTGTTGATTGGCATAAATTATCACTGTTGGTGGGCTGTTTTGTTTTTATTCTGTAAAGTCTTTAACTAAATTCTCGGGTCACTTGTAATCCTCTTGTTTTTTTTCAAAAATAAAACATAAACCTAAAACATTTAGCTTAATGAACTTTCATTTTATCCCATCAATGTATGTATGTGTAACGTTATTTTTTCAACAATTTTGTTAAGTTGCTTAATGAATTTTTGTAAAAAAAAAAAATTAAAATTTTATGCTAATAAACACCCAATCAAAAGTTTAAAGGAAATGAATTTTAACTCAATTAATTGAAATTTAATAAAATATTTGTTTAACGAAAAGATCTATTTTAAAAGATTAATAATGAAACATGTCAAAAATGAAATTAATTGTTTTAGCTGGCTAGTGGTGCAGCAAGCCTATCTATTATTCTTAAAATAATGGGTTCAATTTCCGCTCAACATTGGTGTATCGATTATATAAATTTTTATAGTTGTGCCCTTATAAATTGCCTCTTACTTAGGATCGTGTTTAGTTAGTTAGTTAGCTAGCTAGTTAGTTAGTTAGTTAGTTAGTTAGTTAGTTAGTTAGTTAGTTAGTTAGTTAGTTAGTTAGTTAGTTAGTTAGTTAGTTAGTTAGTTAGTTAGTTATTTAGTTAGTTAGTTAGTTAGTTAGTTACTGGTTAAGGAGCGCACAACAGGCCCGATAGAGGCCTAGGTGTATTTCTTCGGATTTGATGTATATACATCCTCCTTTCAAACTAACTAACTAACTAACTAACTAGTTAGTTAGGTTAGTTAGTTAGTTAGTTAGTTAGTCAGTTAGTTAGTCAGTTAGTTAGTAGTAGTAGTTAGTTAGTTAGTTAGTTAGTTAGTAGTTAGTTAGTAGTTAGTTAGGTAGTTAGTAGTAGTTAGTTAGTTAGTTAGTTAGTTAGTTAGTTAGTTAGTTAGTTAGTTAGTTAGTTAGTTAGTAGTTAGTTAGTTAGTTAGTTAGTTAGTTAGTTAGTTAGTTAGTTAGTTAGTTAGTTAGTAGTTAGTTAGTTAGTTAGTTAGTTAGTAGTTAGTTAGTTAGTTAGTAGTTAGTTAGTAGTAGTTAGTTAGTTAGTTAGTTAGTTAGTTAGTTAGTTAGTTAGTTAGTTAGTTAGTTAGTTAGGTAGTTAGTTAGTTAGTTAGTTAGTTAGTTAGTAGTAGTTAGTTAGTTAGTTAGTTAGTTAGTTAGTAGTTAGTTAGTTAGTTAGTTAGTAGTTAGTTAGTTAGTTAGTTAGTTAGTTAGTTAGTTAGTTAGAGTTAGTTAGTTAGTTAGTAGTTTAGTTAGTTAGTTAGTTAGTTAGGTAGTTAGTTAGTTAGTTAGTTAGTTAGTTAGTTAGTTAGTTAGTAGTAGTTAGTTAGTTAGTAGTTAGTAGTTAGTTAGTTAGTTAGTTAGTTAGTAGTAGTTAGTTAGTTAGTAGTAGTTAGTTAGTTAGTTAGTTAGTTAGTAGTAGTTAGTTAGTTAGTTAGTTAGTTAGTTAGTTAGTTAGTTAGTTAGTTAGTGTAGTTAGTTAGTAGTAGTTAGTTAGTTAGTTAGTTAGTAGTTAGTTAGTTAGTTAGTTAGTAGTTAGTTAGTTAGTTAGTTAGTTAGTTAGGAGTTAGTTAGTTAGTTAGTTAGTTCGTTAGTTAGTTAGTTAGTTAGTTAGTTAGTTAGTAGTTAGTTAGTTTAGTTAGTTAGTAGTTAGTTAGTTATTAGTTAGTTAGTTAGTAGTTAGTTAGTTAGTAGTTAGTTAGTGAGTTAGTTCCAGTTAGTTAGTTATTAGTTTAGTAGTTAGTAGTTAGTTAGTTAGTTAGTTTTTTTTTTTTGAAGTTAGTTAGTTAGGTAGTTAGTTGTAGTTAGTTAGTTTATTAGTTATTTAGTTAGTAGTTAGTTAGTTAGTTAGTTAAGTTAGTTTAGTTAGTTAGTTAGTTAGTAGTTAGTTTAGTAGTTAGTTAGTTTAGTAGTTAGTAGTTAGTTAGTAGTAGTAGTTATTTAGTCGTTAGTTAGTTAGTAGTTAGGTTATTTAGTTAGTAGTTAGTTAGTTTAGTAGTTAGTTAGTTAGTTAGTTAGTTAGTATGTAGTTAGTTAGTGTAGTTAGTTAGTTAGTTAGTTAGTTGTTAGTTAGTAGTTAGTTAGGTCAGATAGTATCCTGAAGGAGGTATCTATGTTCTCCAGAAATTTAGTACAACAAACGTACAAATGGACAGACACATTGATATACAGACGGACATAGCTTAAACGGCTGCGCTATCTATTAGGACCCAATATATATGTATGTTCTATATATGGGAGCGAAAAATTCTAGAAATTACAAACATAATAACCTTTAAAAATTATAACATATATCTTCTAATATTTTTGTATTTTTTCTCTTTCCAGGTATGTTCCATTAACAGTTTCTACTTGTTTTCCATATAAAGATACCATATTTGTAAGTACTAAAACTTAATGTTTAAATAACATACATACAGACATGTGTATATAAATATGTGTACATAATACATGTACTTATTACCCAATAATTAGTAACTAAGTTTTATTTAAACAAATAATATAAAAAATCATTATATTATTGTCAGCAACATGTCAAATTTAATATAATTTGATTTCTTAAAGGGTTTTAATTTTCATGGTTTCGTGCACAACATCTTCTCACACACATACAAACACCAATAGTCATCAGTTGTAGCTACAATGTATGCTTGATGTCAGTGAATGTCTGAATGTGGTGTGGAACTCTGTTACAATGTTGTTTCTCGAGTCGAAAATAAAATGTGTCTGAGTGTAAAAAGAGCCGCCTGTAAACATGTCTCTGATTGTTTTACATGTTAAAATGACATTAATTCAGATTTTTTCTTTTTTCATTTCGGTATTTTATTTATTTTTTTATTCAAGTTTATTTCTATTACAGTTTTTTCTTTCATTTGTTGCATATTAAGATAACAAACATGAGATGTAGTAATTATTTAGTAAAGGAAAGCAAAAGGTAAAACAAAAGTAAGGGAATTGTATACATAGTTGAGAAATGAAATGAATTAAGACATTAAGTGAAAAGTAAAGAAATTTGTAATTAGCTTCTTTTTAAAGATGGAAAAACTGAAAGTTTTTTTTTGAAAAATTTATCAAAGGGAAAAGTAGAAATGAGGAATGTTATAATGTCTTCAGAAAGCAGTAATAAAATGGAACTGATAATCTGATAGAACGATGACAAAAACATAAGACGCAGAGTAAAAACGATATCTCCCAATCGGGTGTTTATAGAACTTTATTGCAAATACTCTCTTTTCACGATAGTGATCTATTATGAGACCTAGTGGCACTTTTTTGTTTGTTTCTGATCCAATTCGAATATAATTCAAATATTTCTAAGAGGAACACGTTCATGGAGAACATTTATATTGAGAGGATGACTTTTGATCCTATTCTAGGCTGACAATTAAAAATTAATTTTTTAAAGCCTAATTGCTCCAATAAACTCTAATTTTAACTTAAGCTTTCTGCAAGCTTTGGCCTTCCTCAAAAACATCTCTCAAAAATTTCTTTAACTGAAAAGCTTTTGTCAACTAAATGAAATCAAATAAAATTTTAATAATGAGATTGCTTTAGAACTGAGATGTTAGTTTTGTCAAAGCTTGAGCTCTTTTCCTAAAATATTCTTCGTCAAAAGCTTGAGTTTTAAGGTCCAGCTCAAAATCTTTATAAATAACGTTTTAATTCTATAATAACTATAATAAAGAAATCTAAAGCTTTTCATAATTTAAGGAGAGCAACTTAAAACTTTTGAGTAACAGAAAGTTTTTGTAAAAGTTTCCTCAAATAAACTTAAAGAAGAACTTATTTTGCTTCCAAACAGTAATATTAGTTTTTTTGCAGCTTGTGATTTTAAAGTACTATTTTCCTATCACGCCATCTTTAGCTTTTTATAAAACTTTCTTTGTCCAAAACTTTAGCTAGAACTTTTTCTAAAGTTTAATTACTCTTAAGCTTCTTCAAACATTATAAAAAAGTTTTAGTTTTAGCATCTCATCTCATACTAAAGCTTTTAAGTATGAAAATCGTACAAAATAAAATGTTAGTAAAAGCTTCTTTGTTCTCTAACTGTGCCTTAGCTTTAGCTAAGGCATTTTCTAAAGTTTAATTACGCTTAAAATCTTATCAAATATTATAAAAAAATAGTTTTAGTTTTAGCCTCTCATCATTTTATGAGAAAGTTTTTATGTTTAAGCTTTATTTTGTACGATTTTTAAGAAAATAAAGCTTTTGAAGCTTTTTTAAAGAAACCTAAAAAAAGACTCCTTCTGCTTCCAAACAGAGCAGTTAAGCTAGTAACTTTAAAAAGCTTTTTTTATTCATGTTACATTAGCTTGAGCTATTTATATTACATTATTGAGCTATCTATAAAGCTTTAGTTTTTAGGTAAAACTTTTTCTTAAAATCATTAGAAAAATTACCAAATAAGGGTTTAATTCTAAACTAAATAAAAAAGTCTTAATATTATTATTTAAGGAGAGCAACCTAAAGCTTTTAAGTACCAAAAGCGTACAAAATAAAGTTTTTGTAAAAGTTTATTTTTAAGAAATTGAAAGAAGGATTCATTCTGCTTCGAGTTAAGTCGGTTTTTCGGAGTCTAAAAGAATTTTTCCCTGTTACATGAGCTTGAGCTATTTATGAAACATGTTTAGACGAAAGTTTTAGTTTATCGTTAAAGCTTTTTTTAAGTTTTGCTATACTTAAAATCTTTACAAATATTATTAAATAATTGCAAAATTCAAAAGCTTGTTATCATTTAAAGAGAGCAACTTTAAGCTTTTAAGTATTAACAAAGGTACAAAATAACGCTTTTGTAAAAGTTTCTTTAAAAAAGCTTAATGTGGAGTTGTTTACATCTACATTAAAGTTATTTATGTAGAATAACATCCTTATATTTGTGTTTGTAAGGGAATTTTGACTTTCAAGTCATTTTCTGGAGAGGATTTTGTATGGGGGCTAGGGTCAAATATGGCCTGATCATTACTCTAATCGTCAGTATCATTTAGACTTATAAAAAACTAAGTTTTTGTAGAGATACCATAACATTTGGTATAACTATGAGCTCTAAAGCCCTATTCGCGGGGTACGCTTGTATGGAGGCTAGGCGATAAAAATAACCGATTTTAACTATTTTCAATAGACTGCGTCCTTCGGGCAAAATACATACGACATACGTGACAAATTTCATCAAATTATCATAAAAACTGCGATCTGTAGCATGCACATAGACACACAGACGGACAGACGGACGGACATAGCTTAATCGACTTAGAAAGTGAATCAATTGGTATACTTTAAGGTGAGTCTAGGATCAATATTTTTGGATATCACACTTTACTAATTGTATTACTTTTATCTTGTGATAAATTCTATATCAAATAATTCTTATCTCCATTATTTAAACTAAATATCCAATCTTCTGGAAAAAAACCTCAAGGTTGTTAAAACCTAATAATAGAGATATTCTTAATGTTTATTTTTCTACTCAGCTAAATGGAAAAACAATTTAATTTAAGCTTTGTGGGATTGTCAAACAAACAAACAAACCAGAAAACAAAAGACTTAAGCAACAAACCCGCATATAAAAAATCAAACAACAATAAACAATTCTTTTTACACTTTATGTTATTTAAAGCAATTCTTCGATTGGACTTAAAGAAATTTAATATCATTTAAGCCAAAACAGGGAAAAAAACACTTAAGCCGATTGACATAAAAGCTTAACACTTAATATTTGATACATTATTATGGCTACAGCAGGAATAAATATTGTTAGCAGAAGAAAACGAAAACGAACATTAAAGCTATTTATGACTTTATAAGAGAAAAAAAAAAGCTGTTTTTACATACATATATTAGGTATTTAGCATTATTTAAGCCTATAACAAGCTGGTAACATAAGGAATGTTGTTGTATTTGAATAAAATATGTTAATACAAACAACAATTTTAAAGCCCTACATACCTAAAGAAAACATATGTTGGTTAAAATGTTACTTTTAAGAGTTTCCTGCTGCAAGTGTAAAGTGCATTAAAAGTGTTGTAAGACAACTTTTTTTTTTTGATACAAATATATACGTGTTGTTACATGCTGTTGTTGTCTTAAGATTTTGTTTAAAGATTTATTTATGTGTGTCACCTTAAATGCTGCAACACAGCAAAGAGAACTTTAAACAGCAAATTATATTTATGAATGGCTTTAAAGCATCAAGTTTCCTTTAATATGTGTCACAACAAAATGACACATTGTGGCAACATAAGTTACACACAACTCACACACACTTTCAAACTTAAATGGCCAACAAATTTGAGCAATTTTAGCAAAAAAAAAATAGACAAAACAACAAATATCATAAATATGTACATAAAAACGCCCAAATAAAGTAACTGGTAATAGGAAAGAAGAAAAAAAACAAGTAGGAAAGTATAGTCGGGCATGGCCGACCATATAATACCCTACACCATGAGTATATTTTAAAAATTTTTATTTTTCACAAAGGAACTTTTATGTTGAATTTTACCTTAATTCCAAAGTATTTAAGCAATTTATTGATAAAAAACAATTTTTCTAAATGAGGCTTTATATAGGAGTATAGGTCAAACATGGGCCGATCCTCATTAAATTTGGAAAAAGGATATATTTTCAATAATAGTTAATTATGTTGAGTTTCATTGCGATTCAAATGGTTACAAGTCTATTTTAGACGTTTAAGACATTTTTTGAAGAGGGGTTTGTATGGGGGCTAGGGTCAAATAAGGGCCGATCATTACGAAAATCTGCAGCACATTTATACTTATATAAAACTTAATTGTGCCAATTTTTAGAGAGATAATAGTATATTTGACGTAATTATGGCATAAAAAGCCCAAATCGGGAGGTACGGTTGTATGGGTGCTAGGTGAAATAATGGATCGATTTCAACCATTTTCAGTAGGCTTCGTCCTTGTGGCAAAGAACATGCTTGGTCTGTCCAGCCGGACAGACGGACGGACGGACGGACGGACATGTCTTAATCGACTCAAAATGTGATTCTGAGTCGATCGGTATACTTAAAGGTGGGTGTAGGACCAATATTTTAGTGTGTTACAATTATCAGCACCATCGTATAATACCCTCCCCACTATAGTGGTGTAGGGTATAAAAAACAAAATATCATAAATTTGAAAAATTGTTTAGTTTTACACATGTGCAAGCGCAACCTTGTAAGAGGGTTTTGCGTATTTTGAATTTTGTCTCCATCCAGCCTTAGATTCAGGCCATAAAACATAAATTGATTTTAAGCTTGATTAAAACTGATCAAAGTGTTTGTGCTTTATTTCTGTGCCATTTCATTTTTTTGTTCAGATTTTCCTAACCAAAGCTGTTGATAAATCCAAAGTTTTATGACAAATTAAAATTGATGTTGATTTGTGGTTTTTGGTATTTGTTGCAGTTCTTTTTTTTTCACAAGAATTAAATCAACAATTAATTGTACTTTAGTTACAAGTCTACAGCAAATACCTATCAATTTGAACACAAATTTGTAATGTAACATAAAACGTTGAAAAATGTTGGCTTTAAAAAACAATGCCTTATTTAGCCTTAAAAAAAATAGTCTTAACGTCTTTTTGCGCAATAATTATCTCATTAGACTGCTAAAAGTATTTTTCATGTAATATATTATTTCATGTTTTTATTTGTAGGCTTTCGGTTTTGTCTAAATGTACATCATGTCATCTTGTCGTTTTGACACTTTGCAAATCACAGTTTTGTTTATATGGTTTCATTTGTATTTTTCGAAAAACTAAGTACATTTATCCATATTTTGTTTAAGTTTTGTTATATTTTTTCTTGTGTGTTATTTTATACAAACTAAAATTATGGCTTGCTAAGCCACTCAAGCATTTGTTTTGGAGTGTTTTTTTTCTCTATCAAACTTAAAATGTCAAAATTTTATTCAAAACCATCATCATTGGTTGGCTGCTTCTCATCTGCTATTGCTTAAAGTCCGCAAATTTATTTTGTTAATTTTTTTTCGAAAAGTTGTAGTTTCCTTATTGGAATTATTTTTATTTTGTTTTTAATACATTATACATTAAGTTCCATGTTAAGCAGCTACTTCAATGGAAATCATGTTAAATTCAAAATCGTTTAACCTTAGGCCTTATAGAGCTGTAATTAAGTGAGATAATTTGTATGTTAAACATATAAAAGGTGTTTGATATTGTCAACAAATACATTTGTTTGATTTGATGCTCTAAAGCAGCGGTATCAAGTAAGTCTTGATAGTATTGACTGTCGACCATACCATAGTACTGACTACAGCTCAATTACAGATCAATCTATAGGCTTAACTAAAGATTAATCAAAAGTCTAAACAGCAGTCTATAGACCTGAACATCGATTTATGACTATGGATCAGTGTATTTTCTTGACTAGCGATCAGTCCATTATAGACTTGACTATAGATCAATCTATAAACTTGACTATAGATCAACCTATAGTCTTCACTATAGATCAGTCTAAGTCTTGACTATAGATCAGTCTATAGTCTTGACTATAGATCAGTCTATAGCCTTGACCATAGTCTTAACTAGGGATCAGTAGATTAGTCTATAGTCTTAACTATAGATTACTCTATAGACTTGACTATAGATCAGTCTATAGTCTTAACTATAGATCAACCTATAGTCTTGGCTATAGATCAGTCTATAGTCTTGAATATAGATCAGTTTATAGTCTTGACTATAGATCAGTCTATAGTCTTGAATATAGATCAGTCTATAGTCTTGACTATAGATCAGTCTATAGTCTTCACTATAGATCAGTCTATAGTCTTGACTATAGATCAGTCTATAGTCTTGACTATAGATCATTCTATAGTCTTGACTATAAATCAGTCTATAGTCTTGACTATAGATCAGTCTATAGTCTTGACTATAGATCATTCTATAGTCTTGACTATAAATCAGTCTATAGTCTTGAACATAGTCTTAACTAGAGATCAGTCTATAGTCTTGGCTTTAGATTAGTCTCTAGTCTTGACTATAGATCAGTCTGTAGTCTTAACTATACATCAATCTATAGTCTTAACTATAGATTACTCTATAGACTTAACTATAGATCAATCTATAGACTTCACTATAGATCAACCAATAGTCTTGACTATAGATTAACCTATAGTCTTGACTATAGATTAACCTATAGTCTTGACTATAGATTAACTTATAGTCTTGACTATATATCAACATATTGTCTTGACTATACATCAGTCTTAACTATAGATCAATCTATAGTCTTAAGTATAGATTACTCTATTGACTTGACTATAGATCAATCTTTAGACTTGACTATAGATCAACCTATTGTCTTGTCTATAGATCAGTCTATGGTTTTGACTATAGATCAGTTTATAGTCTTGACATTAGATCAGTCTATAGTCTTGACTATAGATCAGTCTATAGACTTGACTACAGATCAGTCTATAGTACTGACTATAGATCAGTCTATAGTCTTGACTACAGATCAGTCTTGTCTACAGATTGGTCTATAGTCTTGACTATAGATCAGACTATAGTCTTGACTATAGATCATTTGATTCTCTTAACTATAGATCATTTGATTTTCTTGACTATAGATCAGTCGATCGTCTTGACTATAGATCAGTCTATAGTCTTGACTATAGATCAGTCGATTATCTTGACTATAAATCAGTCTATAGTCTTTACTATAAATCAGTGTGTAATTTTGACTGTAGATCAGAGTATAGGCATGACTATAGATCAGTCTATAGTCTTGACTATAGATCGGACTATAGTCTTGACTTTACTACATATCAATTCATATTCTTGACTATAGTCAGTCTATAGTCAGTTTACTCTTGATCAGTCTGTAGCCTATTATTTCGGCTACAGATCTGTCCATACACTTGGTTATAGATCATTCTACAGTCTTGACTATTCTATAGATCAGTCAGTTTGTGTGTATGTACCAGAACCGAATTTTACAACATATTTGAAAGCAGATGTTTTTTGCAAAGTGTTTTTTTTTTTTTTTTTTTTGTTGTTCAAAATCTATACATTGTAATATTTTTTCTAAACTTTTTCATTTAACAATATTTTGTTAGATTATTATCTTAATCTTTGTCTTGCTATAGTATATCATAAAATCTATAATTTTCATTTCACACATAAAAAAATAAAAAACTTAAATAAAAATATGGAATAAACAACCCACACTCTAAAAATGTTCAATTGTTAGAAAAAGATGTATGAGATGGTGTTGCATTACTCTAAGGTAATAATAGACAGCTTTAAATCTAACAGGAACGTACAAGCAAAAAAATTGAAAAAAAAAAAAAAAACAAATATCACACACAACAAACAAACAAAATCATATAAAAAACCAGACCCAGTAACACACAAAACAAAAAATATTATAAAAAATGTTATGTTTTGTAGCTTTTTTTTTTTCTTCTAGATTTTGAAAGTTTTCATAAGTGTGAGTATTTAAGCCAAGCCACCAGTAGCTTAAATTTTGCACCCACTTACAAAATAACTGATATAGAAAAAAAACAAATATTTCTTTTTATATGATTTTTATATTTCTATAAAAGTTTAAATATGTTATAGTAACATAAACCGTTAGTTTATTATTTAAAAAAAAAACTACAAAATAATTGTCATTTATAATGTCAGTTTGTGAAATGTTTTTTGTTGTTGGTTGGTTGGTGTGTTGTGTAGATCAAGATCAAAATGTAGTTAGTTTTTGGCATGATTTCGTTTTGAGTGTCAGTTTTTTGATGTGATAAATATAAATGTTTCCCCTTTTTTGTGGATTTCTGATTATTTATGGGTATTTACTTAAGATTTTCTCAGGAATATAAAAATCTATTTCCTTATCTTTATTTTTAGGGGAATTTTTTAACTCATAAATATCAACAAAAAAAGTGGGAAACACTAAAGAACCAATTTACACTTTTTGAATATTTTTCTCATAAGAAAAGCTAGTGTTAAAAAATTATAAGAATTTTTTTTTTCTAAAAATATTTATTACTTTATATACTCTTGCTCTACTATACCAACTACCTTATTTTATTATTATTTTTTAAGGTAACCACCTCCTTTTCTAAGCCTTTACCACTACCATTTCCATCAATACATCATCACCGATTTCTTCCTACTTTATTTTTTCATTATAAGTTAGTTGCTGTTATATTGCTACTCTTCTTCATCATCAGCAGCAACATGTGTATGTCTTTCTGGTTTGTATATACATATATATGTATGTAATATAATTTCTGTTGATTGCTATAGTTGTTGTTATTGTTGTGCATTCTATAATTACAGCGATTTAATTTTCTGATTAGTTTTTACAAGTTGTAACCAAACATGTACGACAACCCCATTCTTTATTGCTTTTAAACAAACTTACACGTACTTCTTACTACATTCATTTACTTACATATATGTAATCGTGCTAACCCGGCAGAATTTGTATATAAGTAGTTATCTAACTAATTACGTAGAAGCATTTGGTAGAGAGAGAAAAAAAGGGAGACATTACAGTATTAGTGAGAAAAAAGGATACATTATAGTATTAGTTCAGTCTAGTTCTAGTTCAGTTCTAGTCAGTTCTAGTTCAGTTCTAGTTCAGTTCTAGTTCAGTTCTAGTTCAGTTCTAGTTCAGTTCTAGTTCAGTTCTAGTTCAGTTCTAGTTCAGTTCTAGTTCAGTTCTAGTTCAGTTCTAGTTCAGTTCTAGTTCAGTTCTAGTCAGTTCTAGTTCAGTTCTAGTTCAGTTCTAGTTCAGTTCTAGTTCAGTTCTAGTTCAGTTCTAGTTCAGTTCTAGTTCAGTTCTAGTTCAGTTCTAGTTCAGTTCTAGTTCAGTTCTAGTTCAGTTCTAGTTCAGTTCTAGTTCAGTTCTAGTTCAGTTCTAGTTCAGTTCTAGTTCAGTTCTAGTTCATTTCTAGTTCAGTTCTAGTTCAGTTCTAGTTCAGTTCTAGTTCAGTTCTAGTTCAGTTCTAGTTCAGTTCTAGTTCAGTTCTAGTTCAGTTCTAGTTCAGTTCTAGTTCAGTTCTAGTTCAGTTCTAGTTCAGTTCTAGTTCAGTTCTAGTTCAGTTCTAGTTCAGTTCTAGTTCAGTTCTAGTTCAGTTCTAGTTCAGTTCTAGTTCAGTTCTAGTTCAGTTCTAGTTCAGTTCTAGTTCAGTTCTAGTTCAGTTCTAGTTCAGTTCTAGTTCAGTTCTAGTTCAGTTCTAGTTCAGTTCTAGTTCAGTTCTAGTTCAGTTCTAGTTCAGTTCTAGTTCAGTTCTAGTTCAGTTCTAGTTCAGTTCTAGTTCAGTTCTAGTTCAGTTCTAGTTAGTTCAGTTAGTTCTAGTTCAGTTCTAGTTCAGTTCTAGTTCAGTTCTAGTTCAGTTCTAGTTCAGTTCTAGTTCAGTTCTAGTTCAGTTCTAGTTCAGTTCTAGTTCAGTTCTAGTTCAGTTCTAGTTCAGTTCTAGTTCAGTTCTAGTTCAGTTCTAGTTCAGTTCTAGTTCAGTTCTAGTTCAGTTCTAGTTCAGTTCTAGTTCAGTTCTAGTTCAGTTCTAGTTCAGTTCTAGTTCAGTTCTAGTTCAGTTCTAGTTCAGTTCTAGTTCAGTTCTAGTTCAGTTCTAGTTCAGTTCTAGTTCAGTTCTAGTTCAGTTCTAGTTCAGTTCTAGTTCAGTTCTAGTTCAGTTCTAGTTCAGTTCTAGTTCAGTTCTAGTTCAGTTCTAGTTCAGTTCTAGTTCAGTTCTAGTTCTAGTTCAGTTCTAGTTCAGTTCTAGTTCAGTTCTAGTTCAGTTCTAGTTCAGTTCTAGTTCAGTTCTAGTTCAGTTCTAGTTCAGTTCTAGTTCAGTTCTAGTTCAGTTCTAGTTCAGTTCTAGTTCAGTTCTAGTTCAGTTCTAGTTCAGTTCTAGTTCAGTTCTAGTTCAGTTCTAGTTCAGTTCTAGTTCAGTTCTAGTTCAGTTCTAGTTCAGTTCTAGTTCAGTTCTAGTTCAGTTCTAGTTCAGTTCTAGTTCAGTTCTAGTTCAGTTCTAGTTCAGTTCTAGTTCAGTTCTAGTTCAGTTCTAGTTCAGTTCTAGTTCAGTTCTAGTTCAGTTCTAGTTCAGTTCTAGTTCAGTTCTAGTTCAGTTCTAGTTCAGTTCTAGTTCAGTTCTAGTTCAGTTCTAGTTCAGTTCTAGTTCAGTTCTAGTTCATTCTAGTTTAGTTCAGTTCTAGTTTAGTTCAGTTCTAGTTAGTTCAGTTCTAGTTCAGTTCTAGTTCAGTTCTAGTTCAGTTCTAGTTCAGTTCTAGTTCAGTTCTAGTTCAGTTCTTCTAGTTTCAGTTCTAGTTCTAGTTCAGTTATAGTTTCCATTCTAGTTTCAGTTCTAGTTCTCAGTTCTAGTCAGTTCTAGTTCAGTTCTAGTTCAGTTCTAGTTCAGTTCTAGTCAGTTCTAGTCCAGTTTCTAGTTCAGTTCTAGTTCAGTTCTAGTTAGTTCTAGTTCAGTTCTAGTTCAAGTTCTAGTTCAGTTATTCTAGTTCAGTTCTAGTCAGTTCTAGTTCAGTTCTAGTTCAGTTCTAGTTCAGTTCTAGTTCAGTTCTAGTTCAGTTCTAGTTCCAGTTCTAGTTCAGTTCTAGTTCAGTTCTAGTTGGTCTAGTTCAGTTCTAGTTCAGTTCTAGTTCAGTCTAGTTCAGTTCTAGTTCAGTTCTAGTTCAGTTCTAGTTCAGTTCTAGTTAAGTTCTAGTTCCAGTTCTAGTTCTAGTTTCTAGTTCGAGTTCTAGTCTAGTTCAGTTTTTTTTTTTCTGTTCAGTTCTAGTTCAGTTTAGGTTCAGTTCTAGTAATTCAGTTTCTTAGGTTCAGTTCTAGTTCAGTTCAGTTCAGTTCTAGTTTCAGTTCTAGTTCAGTTCTAGTTCAGTTCTAGTTCAGTTCTAGTTCAGTTCTAGTCAGTTCTAGTTCAGTTCTAGTTCAGTTCTAGTTCAGTTCAGTTCTAGTTCAGTTCTAGTTCAGTTCTAGTTCAGTTCTAGTTCAGTTCTAGTTCAGTTCTAGTTCAGTTCTAGTTCAGTTCTAGTTCAGTTCTAGTTCAGTTCTAGTTGCAGTTCTAGTTCTAGTTCTAGTTCTGTTCTAGTTCTAGTTCTAGTTCTGTTCTAGTTCCTGTCTAGTTCAGTTCTAGTTTCAGTTCTAGTTCAGTTCTAGTTCAGTTCTAGTTCAGTTCTAGTTCAGTTCTAGTTCAGTTCTAGTTCAGTTCTAGTTCAGTTCTAGTTCAGTTCTAGTTCAGTTCTAGTTCAGTCTAGTTCAGTTCTAGTCAGTTCTAGTTCAGTTCTAGTTCAGTTCTAGTTCAGTTCTAGTTCAGTTCTAGTTCAGTTCTAGTTCAGTTCTAGTTCAGTTCTAGTTCAGTTCTAGTTCAGTTCTAGTTCAGTTCTAGTTCAGTTCTAGTTCAGTTCTAGTTCAGTTCTAGTTCAGTTCTAGTTCAGTTCTAGTTCAGTTCTAGTTCAGTTCTAGTTCAGTTCTAGTTCAGTTCTAGTTCAGTTCTAGTTCAGTTCTAGTTCAGTTCGTAGTTCAGTTCTAGTTCAGTTCTAGTTCAGTTCTAGTTCAGTTCTAGTTCAGTTCTAGTTCAGTTCTAGTTCAGTTCTAGTTCAGTTCTAGTTAGTTCAGTTCTAGTTCAGTTCTAGTTCAGTTCTAGTTCAGTTCTAGTTCAGTTCTAGTCAGTATCAGTTCTAGTTCATTCTAGTTCAGTTCTAGTTCAGTTCTAGTTCAGTTCTAGTTCAGTTCTAGTTCGTTCTAGTTCAGTTCTAGTTCAGTTCTAGTTCAGTTCTAGTTCCGTTCTAGTTTCAGTTCTAGTTCAGTTCTAGTTCAGTTCTAGTTCAGTTCTAGTTCAGTTTTAGTTCTAGTTCAGTTCAGTTCTAGTTCAGCGCTAGTTCAGTTCTAGTTCAGTTCTAGTTCAGTTCCTTCTAGTTCAGCTCTAGTTCGGTTCATGTTCTGTTCTAGTTCAGTTCTAATTCTTTTCTGGTCCAGTCTAATTGGTATATTTTGTAGAAAATATTTAGGTGTGGACCCCGAACTTCGAAAGAAGGGAAAAATTAACTTTATAGGGAAATGTAGCATTTTAAACTACCGGGAATTAACTCTTATGTATGTGTGCCTATGATGGCGTATAAGTAATTTGAAAAAGAATGTGTACTCACACACCAACAGAGATAGACCTATAAATTTATATAGAACTATATATTTTATAGAACCGCATACATAAATAAGTCTACAAATCTACATAGATTTTTGCGTATAGTTTAAATTTCATTTACGAGGTCGATCCGTTAAGTTCTTTTCAAAATTGAATTTTAATTATCACAAAAAAATATGTCAGAAATACAGATAATGCTTTCCAGTGATATACAAACAGAACAGTTCACATAAAATTTGTCTGGACTCGACTTCACTTTACCACATTTACTTATTTTAAAACAGACATCGGCTGAGAATACGTATATTTACGTATGTACCTAAGAAAGCAATAGAATTATTTGCATCTTTTCCTGTTAAAAACTTTTAATTACAACCATCGTATTTTCTCCATTCTTCTCTCCCTTTTTCATTTGCAAAACATTAAAGTAATAGAAAATTAAATCATGTTAATTTTTTCTTCTCTCTGCATTTCTAGTCTCTGTTCGGTTGGTTTTTTTTTTAGTTTAAACTTGAAAATCGTGATTTAAATATTAAAAAGATAGAACGATTTTATTGTAGAAAGTGCAATATCTGATAGAAAAAGAGATAAATAAAACAAATTATAAGAAAAATGAAATTTTAATAAGTTTTTTTTTAAGTAAATTCAAAATTAGATTTTAGAAAATATTTATAAATTAAAAACAATTTCAAAGATTAGAACAAGACTTTTGCTGATATCAAGGAAATGTTTAAATTTTATTATTTCTTAACAAAGTATCGGTTTTCTTTTTTTTCAGAAATCTGTACCATTTATGGCCACAGCCTCAATATTTTTCTTAATAACTTAAAAAAAACACAAAAATATAAAGATTTCTTGTTTATTTTTTTAATAATGAGTTTATTAAATATGAGTTATGTTATTATGTTCAAATGTATATTTCTACCCATCAAACTGTCAAATAGTTGTCAAACAATATTTTATATCTTTCTTTTCACTCGTCATTATTAAGACTTTTAACGAGTTGCTGTCGTTTCTCCCCCCACACAATCTCCAATAAAGATTTTATAAAACAAAATAGAAATGAAAAACCAGTATTAAAACACCATTAAACACTCAAGTCTTATAATAACTAAGTAGGAGCAAACAATGCGATTAAAATAAGACATTTAAATGTTTTTTTTTTTTTTTTATAGAAAAAATAATGAAATTTTTTAAAGAAAAGTATTGTTTATTAATGAATAAAATCTATTTTATAGAAAAAGTATGTAAATGTGTATGAGATTGTGGGAAAAAGTAATTAAATATTTGAAGAAATCAATAGAAATTGACAAGGTGGTATTGAGTCATAAAAAATTGACTCATAAGATTTTTCAGACAAAAGTAAACATTTCTTACAAAAGAAGCTCAAAAGTTCAAAAGTAGTTTTTGTATTAAAAAAAAGCTTTTATTGTGTATCTTTATGAAAAATTCCAAAATGTTTTTAAAGCTCAAAAGACCTTTTTATAGAAACAAACTCAAAATTATTTTTTATTGAAAAAAGTTCAAAAAGACGTTTTTTATAAAAAAGCTTAAAATCTTGACTTTTCTTATAGAAATATACCTACTCAAAAATTTTTTTTCACAGAGAAAATTTCAAAAGTATTTTTTTAATCGAAAAAAGCTTAAAAAGGCTTTTTTATTGAAAAAAGCTTAAAAATACTTTTTTTATTGAAAAAAAATCGCTTTTATTGAACAAATCTTAAAAGCTCTATAAGACTTTTTTTGAAAAAAGCTTCATCAATATTTTAACGGAAAAAGTTTAAAAAGATTTTTTTCATTGAAAAAAAAAAATTAAAAATACTTTTTATTGAAAAAAAGCTTAGAAAGACTTTTTTATTGAAAAAAAACTTAAAAAGACTTTTTTATTGAATAAAGTTAAAAAAAAGCTTTTTTATTGAAAAAAGCTTAACAATACCATTTTTATTGAAAAAAGCTTAAAAATACTATTTTTATTGAAAAAAGCTTAAAAATACTATTTTTATTGAAAAAAGCTTAAAAATACATTTTTATTGAAAAAGGCTTAAAAAGACTTTTTATTAAATAAAGTTTAAAAAGGTTTTTTATTGAAAAAAGCTTTAAAATACTTATTATGAATAAAAGCTCTTTTTTGAAAAATGCTCTAAAAGCTTTTTTTGTGAATAAACCTTTTTTTATAGAAAAAATCTTAAAAGCTCTTTTAGACTTTTTATGAAAAAAGCCTCATTGGACTTTTTATGAAAAAACTTTAAAAACTTTTCTTTATGAAAAAGCTCTAAAATTTTTATGAAAAAATCTTAAACATTTATTTCAACAAAAGAAACTTACTTTGAAACCCTTTATAACAACAGAACTCGAAAAGCTTCTTCATAATTAAAGCTCAGTAAGCTTATTCATAATATTTTTATTGAAAAAAACTTAAAAATACTTTTTTATTGAAAAAAGTTCAAAAATACTTTTTTATTAAATAAACTAAAAAAATCTTTTTATTGAAGAAAGCTTTAAACGGCTTATTATGAAAAAAACATTTCTTTTGTGAAAAAACCTTCATTAGTCTTTATATGAAAAAAAGCTTCATTAGTATTTTTTCACTTTTCATTATGAAAAGCTCATAAATTTTTAAGAAAAAATCGGAAAAATTTATTTCAACAAAAAAGCTTACTTTAAAACCATTTATACAACAGAACTAGAAAAGCTTTTTCAAAAATAAAGTTCAGTAAGCTTTTTCATCAAAAACTTAAAAAAATATATTTTTTATAAAAAGATCAGAACTTGAAAAGCCTTTTCAAAAATAAAGCTCAGTTAGCTTTTTCATAAAAAAATAAAAAAAAAAAAATATTTTTTATCAAAAAATCTCAAAAAGTTTTGTTTTATAAAACAAGTTCAAATAGCATTTTTATGAAGAAATCAAATATTTTTTTTACAAAAAAGCTTCTTTATGAAAAAATTACCAAAATGTATTTTTTGTGAAGCTCTAAAAGCTTTTTTAACAAAAAATTAAAAATTTTTTATATTTTAAATCTTTAAAAAAATTAACAGAAAATCTGAAAAAAAGCTTTTTTATGAAAGCTTTAAAAGTATTTTTTTATAAAACAAACCTAAAAAATTCAAAATAATTTTTTACGAGGAAGTAATATAAAAACAGTTCTGATTTTGTCACTTTTATTCTATATTCTGTTAAACAGCTTATTTGTGCAAAGATTTTTTAAATTTATGGGCAAAATTTCTGAGTTTTTTACAAATTTTGCCAAAACTTTTTCATTATTGAAAATATTTCATTACGCAACTTTTAATAACGTATAATTTTATAACCGTTTTCTTCATCAAACATTTAACTTATATTAATTTTTAAATTTTTATATGTTTTCTGGCGGATGCTTTCAACATTCAATATATTTTATGTTTAAATATTATAAAGTCATTAAACATTATTTAAGCACCCACCTTAAAATGTTATTAACACAGACAGCTGCTTCATCAGCTTTAGCCACGAAATAGATAGACAAATATGAAGAAAAAACTAAACATTTAGCTACATCCCCCAAACAACTAAAGAATTAAAGTTTTTTTTGTAAACTACTAGTCACTAAATTTAGTAGCTTAAAAAAAGAAATCCCAAAGAAATAAAATATATTATAAAAAAAGCTTTATTAGTGGGTGTTGAAAGGCTTTTTTGTTATTTAATCATAAACGTTAAGGAATTTTTAATTTGAACCAACTAACTTTTAAGTCTAAAGTGTATATGTACTGTTCATTCCTTTTAACTCAAACTCCTCCTGTATTTAATCCACACAACTAGCGGTTTATATTGTATAGACAAAATTTTCCTAGTTTATTATTAATTTTTCAATTAACTTTTTTTTTTTTTTTTTTTTTTTTTTTGTTTTAAAGAGGAAAATTGTTAAGGAAATCTTAAGGAATACTCCTACAATTACGAAAAATAAATGATTTTAGTAAAAACTGTACAAAGTTTTTTTCTTGTTTGAACAATTATTAGGAGTTGCTTAAAACTGTGTTGATGTTAAATCTAGTGTTTTATTTTATGTTAACGTTGGAAATTATGGAGTTTTTTAATTTTCCGTTTTCTTATAACAGAAAAAAATGTTCAATAGTTATTAATGTCAAAAAGTAATAATTAAAAAGTCCAAGTTTGCTAAAAATTTGTTTATTTTACTTCATATGCCTGGTGGTGGTCATGTGTCTTAATGTAATTATAAAACAAAAGACTTAAGACACATGCTTATTTGTTAAAGCCAGTAGATATGTTTGGACATAATTCATATAAATTTTATGTTATTTGCATTGAAAACTAAAGTTTAAATTAAAATTTGTAAGTTTTTGCAATAGATAAAAGCTAAAATACAAGATATTTTTAAAAGCACTCCTTCAACCAAAGGAACAGTTTATAGCTTTCAAGCCAATAATTACAACAACAAAAACTTCCATTCAATCGCCATTTTTAAATATATTTATTGGCTTAAAATCTACTTCTGGGGCGGTATTACCACGTCCATCAGTCTTAAGTTCTTAATGAAAGGAATAAGACCGCCCTTAAAAGGGTAATTCTTATATTTTACTTTCTCTTTAAGCAAAGTAATGATTTTGAAAAGAATGACTATAATATCGGAAATCTAAAGTCTTCAACTTTTTACAAAATATAACGCCTGATACAAAATTTCTTTCGAAATGGACTTAAAAGAGTCCGTCCTTCTTTATTTCTTAGAAAACCTAGTACGTTTAAGTTTTTATTTTGTTTATCATACTACAACTTCTAGCTGAATAAGCTTTTAAATATATTATGTTAAAAAGTATAAGTCCATAGTCTTCTTTAATTAAAAAACTGCAATCTAGCTTTCCTTCAGATCTGTTATAATAATGACTATCAGACCACATTTTCCATGAATAAAATTTTTGTAAAGGCAGTACTTTGCATAATCTAACTAAACTTTCAAATTAGAACAATTATGAAATTTTTGAACAAATTTTCATAACATTTGAAAGTATGAAATCAAGGCTATCTAAAACTATAACATTTTGCTCTATATCTCTTTTAAGGCAGACTAAGAAACGTCCGTCAGTCTTTACTTTAATTTAAACTAATATAAGTAGATTTGGAATTAGTACTTTTTAGAAGCTACACCTTTATAATGAGAAATATATCAAGCTATACACCTTTATAATGAGAAAAGATCAGCAGCTATTCATTAGAGTATCACACTTTTCAAAATCTCTTTTATAACCGATTTTGAAAAGTCCGTCAGTCTTTACTTTAATTTAAATTTTTAAAACCTACAGCTTCATAGTGAGAAAGATATTACGGTTTTGCTTATCTATTAATAGCAATCAAAAGTAAGGATCAATAGCTATTCATTAGAGCATCACAGGATTCAAAATCTCTTTTATAACAGATTTCGTAACGTCCATCAGTCTTTACATTAATTGAAAGGGATATAAGTAATTTTTAAGTTTTTACATTTTTGAACCTACACGTACATAGGAAAGCTATTAATCTTTTGACCACCTATTAATAGCAATTAAAAGCAGATATCAACAGCTATTCAGTAGGATATTACAGTTCTCAAAATCTCTTTTAAAACCGATTTCGAAAGGTCCGTCAGTCATTACTTTAATTTAAATGTAATTTCTTAATTATTATTTATTACATATATATTTAGAACCTACACCTTCATAATGAGAAAGATATTAAACTTCTGTTTATAGCAATCAAAAGTAGAGATTAACAGCTCTTCACTAGGGTATCATAGGTCTCCAAATCTCTTTTGTAACCGATTTCGAAAAGTCCGTCGTTCTTTACTTTAATTTAAATGTAATTTTAAAGTTATTTATCCATACATTTTTAGAATCACCACCTACAAAGATTTCACGCTTTTGACGATCTGTTTCTAGCAATATAATGGATAGACTTACAGCTATTCATTAAGGTATCACATTTCTCAAAATCTTTTTTATAACCGATTTTAAAGTGTCCGTCAGTCTTATCATTAATTTAAATGTAATTTTTAAGTAATTACTTCATAAATTTTTAGAACCTACTCTTTCATAATATGAAATTTATTAACCTTTATATATAATATATGATCATATTAATAGCAGTCAAGAGTAGGGTTCAACAGCTATCCACTCGGATATCACAGATTTTAAAATATCTTTTAAAACCGATTTCAAAGCGTCCGTCAGTCTTAACATTAATTTAAATGCAATTTTTAAGTTATTACTTCATACATTTATAGAACCTGCACCTTTATGAGAAAGATATCAAGCTTTTGAACATCCCTTAATAGCAATCAAAAGTAAAGATCAACAGCTATCCACTACGGTATCAAAGGTCTTAAAATCCCTTTTGTAAACGATTTTGAAACGTCCGTCAGTCTTTTACTTTATTTTAAATGAATGTAATTATTAAGTTATTACTTCATACATTGTTAAGACTTACGCCTTCTTAGTAAGAAAGATATTACGCTTTTGATCATAGTATATTAAAACCAATCAAAAGAACAGAACAACAGCTATCCTCTAGGGTATTACAATATCCAAAATCTTCATTACAAACGATTTCAAAACATCCGTCTGTCTTTACTTCACTTTAAACGAACTTCATTAGTTTTTAAGTTGATACTTCTTACATAATACACTTTCATATTGAATAATACTAAACAAAGCAGATATTACAACATCCACATATGTGGACTTACATCTACCTTCCAGTATACTTTTCGTCTAAAAACCTTTTACAAATTTAATATATAAAAATATGTCTGTCTTTACGGGTTTTTTAAACAAATATCATTTTATACTAAATAAATAAATAATTTTTCTTAATTTAGATCATTTATATTCTAAGACGAGTGAATTTTGAGGCAATATTTATAATATCTTAAATACTAAATTTTGTGCTATCATTAGATGTACAGCTTTACTTGAAATCTCTTACATATACGACGAACACGCGTCCGTCTGTGTTGACTATTTTTAACAATATTTAGTAGTAGTTCTTTACATATTTTGTTATACACCATTATAGCAGAGTAGATATGACGATTATGAAACGAGATATAAAATCGTGAACTTTTAGCTATTTTCTGGTATAAAACATAAATCTAAAATTAATAAACTAATAAACAACAGCTATCCTCTAGGGTATTACAATTTTCAAAATCTATATTACAAACGATTTCAAAACATCCGTCTGTCTTTACTTCACTTTAAACGAACTTTATTAGTATTAAAGTTGATACTTCTTACATCCTACACTTTCATATTGAATAATACTAAACAAAGCAGATATTACAACATCCAAATATGTGGGCCTACATCTACCTTCCAGTATACTTTTCGACTAGAAACCTTTTACAATTTTAATATATAAAAATCCGTCTGTCTTTACGGGTTTTTTAAACAAATATCATTTTATACTAAATAAATAAATAATGTTTCTTAATTTTGAACATTTATATTCTGAGAAGAGAGAATTTTGAGGCAATATTTATAACGTCTTAAAGACTAAATTTAGTGCTATCATTAGATGTACAGCTCTACTTGAAATCTCTTATATATACGATGATCACGCGTCCGTCTGTGTTGACTATTTTTAACAATATTTAGTAGTAGTTCTTTACATATTTTGTTATACACCATTATAGCAGAGTAGATATGACGATTATGAAACGAGATATAAAATCGTGAACTTTTAGCTATTTTCTGGTATAAAACATAAATCTAAAATTTTAACCCAGCCCCTTCACGCACATCCGTCATTCTGCTTGGTCCTATAAACATTATCAACCAATTAACTTTAGCTAACAATTTCTGCATAATCTTAACATTTTCATACATAATTAAGTCATAAAATCAAAAAATAAAAAACAACATATTTTCTCTATTTTACTATTTACTAATTGATTTAAATTTGTGTTTTTTTTTTGTATTTTGTTAAATAAATATTTTACTTATACAATTATTTATTTATACCAGTTAAATATTTGTTGTTTACGCCAGTACGCTTTGTTTCAAATCACTATAAAATTTCCCCTCCTCCATTTAAATCTTGTCTAGATATGTATTTGTGGTTAATTTATTAAAGCAATCAATGTTTTATCTTACCGCAATTAATAGCAGATTATGCAAATTAAATTGACTCACTTTGTTTAAATAATTTTTAACAATGTTTATTTAAAACGTAAATTAAGAAAAAAATATAAATGAAAAGTAGTTTTTCTCAACATTTAAAAATGTATTGAAAGTGAAATATTTTATTTTGAAAACAACATTTAACATTTTGTTAACAATTTTGTAAAACTAGTTAGTGTTTAAACGTTTGTCTTTTTTTTCTTTCTTAGTTTTTTTTTATTAAGCCTACAAATGATTATTAATGATATGAGATAAAAACAAAATATGGAAAACTTTTTTAAAAGCTGTTTTTTATGTAGTGTTTAAAAAATTTATTACTTAATTTAATAAGAATATAAATTAAAAGATTATTATAATAAAAAAATAGTTTATTAAAAATTTATTAAAATTTTATTTAATAAAAAGAAATATGCGGGTTGAGTTTTATAGTTTTAAATACATATACATACATATATAGCTTTAAATATGTTTGAAAACCAATTTAATACCTGCCTAGCAAAAACTCGGTTATGTGTTGTACTTACACATCCACTTACTTACTCAATGACTACTACATATCATCTGCATTACAGAAAGGAAATAATTTTCTATGTGAGACATTTTTTGTGCATATTTTTAAGCGAGTGCTTGCATCCAATGTCTTTCAACGTGCTAAAAAAGCTTTTTTTATGAAAAAAGTTGAAAAAGCATTTTAAATGGCTAATTTGTGAAAAGAACTGAAACATGTGAAAATTTTTATGAAAAAACACAAAACTTTTTATGAAAAACGCTTTAAAAGCTTTTTATGAAAAAAGCTCCAAAAGTTGTTTGGTGAAAAAAGCCCAAAAAACGTTTTTAGAATAAAAGCTGTAAAAGATTTCTTATGCAAAAAGCTTATCATTAAAAATCTTAAAAAAGTTTGTTTTTAATAAATTGGTTGAAAAATAGCGTTTTCATGAAGAACTTTTTAAAAAGCTTTTTTTTATTAAAAGCGTTTTTAGATTAAAAGCTGAAAAAGATTTCTCATGCAAAAAGCTCATTATGAAAAATGCTATAAAAAGTTTGTTTTTATTAAAATGGTTGAAAAACAGCGTTTTTATGAAAAATTTTTAAAAAAGCTTTTTTTTATTAAAAGCTGATAAAGATTTCCTATGCAAAAAGCTTATTATGAAAAATGCTGTAAAAAGTTTGCTTAAAATGGTCGAAAAACAAAAAAAGTTTTTTATGAAAAAAGTTGAGAAAAGCCTTTTATGAAAAAAGCTTTTTTATGAAAAAAGTTGAAAAAATCGTTTTTATGAAAAAAGTTGAAAAAAGCTTTTTCAAAATGTTTTTTTATGAAAAAAGTTGATAGAAGTTTTTTATGAAATAAAGTTGAAAAAAGCTTTTATATAAAAAAAGTTGAAAAAAAGTTTTTTTCTGAAAAAAGTTGATAAAAGTGTTTTTATGAAAAAAGGTTTTTTAAAGAAAAAAATTTAAAAAAGCTTTTTTATGAAAAAGTTGAAAAAAGTTGATAAAAGCTTTTTTATGAAAGAGGTTGAACAAATATTTTTGATGAAAAAAGTTGAAAAAATATTTTTTATGAAAGCTTTTTTATGAAAAAAGTTAAAAAAGGCCTTTTTTATATTAAGAAAATTAAAAAAGGTTTATTAGAAAAGTTAAAAAATGTTTTTATAAAAGAACTGAATATAAAAATCTGAAAGCTTTAAAACTTTAAAAAACTTTCAACCTTTTTATAAGAAAATGACAAAAGAGACTTTTATAAAAACGGCTTTTATTGAAAAGATTTAAAAATACTATTATGATAAAAAAAAATTTTGTAGAAAAGCTTTTAGTGAAAGAAGCTTTAGAAAGCTTTTAGTGAAAGAAGCTTTAGAAAGCTTTTAGTGAAAGAAGATTTTTAAAAGCTTTAGTAAAAGTTGCTTTAAAAAGCTTTAAGTACAAGAGGCTTTAAAAAGCTTTAAGTGGAAGAAGCTTTAAAAAGCTTTTAGTGAAGTGGGCTTAAAATGAGCATTAACTATCATTTAGAAAAAGTTTTAAAAGCATTTTGTAAACAATTTAAAAGCTGTATTAGAAAGCTTTTTGATTGTAAAAACTTTTTGTGTAAACACTTATATTTAAAGTGTTTTCACGGATTAGTCTGAAAAAAAAAAAAACTTTTTACAATAAAATACTTAAAATAGAGCTTTAAAATGTTTTTAGTGAAATTAACTTCCAAAAGATTAAGTGCAAGAAGCTTTAAAAAGCTTTTAGTGAAGAAAGCTTAAAAAAGCTTATTGTAAACTGAGCATTAACAATATTTTTTAAAAAAAGTTTTAAAAAGCTTTTTTTTAAGTGTTTTTACGGAATAGTTCAAAAAAGTTTTTTACAATAAAATAGTGGTTTATTATAAAAAAGATTTTTTAATTTAAAGCTTTAAAAGCTTTTTATAAAAAAAACTGAATAAAAAGCTCTTTATGCTAAAAATTTATAAAATTAAGTTAAAAAATTTTTATAAAAAAAATCTTAAAAGGCTCAAAAGAGCTTTTTTAATGAAAATATATCAATATGTAAAAACGTTCAAAAAACCGTAAATTTTTCAATTAAATAAAATTTTTTTTTGGAAAAACTTCGAAAGTTTCTCTTAAGCTTAGAACTTAAGTTAAAAATTTCTGTTAATATTTACTATTTACTTTTAAAGCTTTATAGAAATTTCCTAGTTTGTGAGTGAAAAAGTCAACAAAAACATGACAAGACAATAACTAACTTAAAGTGAACACAATGCATGGAATCTACTAGGTGGTTTATGTCACTCAATAGCAAAACAAACTAAAAACTATTTCTAACAACTTTAAAGTTCATTAATAAAAAAAAGCTCTTTTAACCTTCTATTAACTAATTTCATTAAACAAACTCGATTAATTTGTTTTACAAAATTCCGGTTAAAACAATGTTTTACTCTGCTCAGTGTCAATAATATTCATAATGAAATAGAAAAAAAAACTTTTCTTATAAATTACTTTTAAGCAGCAAGTTTTTGTGCAACGAACTAGACATCAGGTCTCATAGAAATGTGATTTATGGCAACAAATAAAAATCACCATAAATACAAAAGACTTTAAATCATGCCAACAATGAACACATGATAAATAGAGTGGAGACAAAAAAAAAGGCACTTAAGACAAAACAAGCGGCATTTAGAATAGTGTAGGAGTAATTATAATTAAACGAATAATTATTAAGACAAAAATTTAATTATATATTAAAATAGAAATATTAAAACAACTTATAATAATGCAAACCATAGAGAGGATTTTTGTTGTTTTTAAACAAATCATTCAACAATTGAAAGAAACATGAAAGAAAAAGCATTTTTAACATGAACAAGTGTCACTAGTGGGTTTTTTGTGTTGTGTTGTTTAGTTGAAATTGTGCTAAAAAACTGAAACGTAATTGTTGGCAAAAAAAGGCGGTAGCTAGAAACCGCAAAAGTGTATTTTTTTCTATTTGAATACTAGTTTGAAATAAAAATAAATTAAAAGCAGCTGTTGTTTTTTTTTTTTTTGTTACGTATAATATTTCTAACCAAAAAGTCTGTAAAATAATAAAGAAAACTAAAACTTTGTTTAATATTACAATTGTCTATGGCGTCTGAAGGTCTTGGCTGAAACAAAACTGAAATAAATCTATAGAAAATCGAATGCTGTTAAAATACTCGTATTGCCAACACCAACAGTCTACATAATATTTATAATACAGCAGACAAGACAAGATTTTCTACACATGTGTGCAAATTTGCATTTATGGTAAATGATTTTGTGTAATAATTTCTGTGCTATTTCACTATTTGCATATGAGTCATTATTAATTATAATATGAATTTTTAATTATTCTAAATATTTCTTTACACCAGTAAACAAAATTATATGAAAAATTAATAAAATTTTTCAAACTGAGTTATTTAAGGTAAATTGAGTAAAAACAAGTTTGGGTCTTAAGTCTTTTGTTTTGTGCTCTCGGTCTCTAATGCGCAATTACTCTAAAATAACATTAAAATTTATTTTAACGCTTTAATTGCCTTAAAATACGAAACACAAATTTTAAGCTCAACTCCATAATTTATCAACCACAAATTGTTCAACTTAAAAAAATGTTCCTTTAGATTTTTCAGCGAATTTTTGCTGCTACTCATAAATGAATTGCTGGTAAAGAAACATAAATTGTAATGAGTATAAAGAAAATGTTGCTCTTTATTGCTCGATCCATATCGGGAAGTTGTTAGTATTTGGTTAAGAAGATCGTATAAGGTTTGCACTACTTAAGCAGTTAATTAAGTTATAAATAAATTGTAGTTTATTACGCAATATTTGTTGATATCCGACAAAGCCTTTTTTGATATTTAATTAGGAATATTGAGCCGAAAAATTGTAAAAACTTATAGACTAGACTATAGACTAGACTATAGACTAGACTATAGACTAGACTATAGACTAGACTATAGACTAGACTACAGACTAAACTATAGACTAAACTATAGACTAAACTATAGATTAAACTATAGACTAGACTAGACCAAAGAAAAGACTATAGGCAACTAAATAGAATAGATTCTAGACTATACAATAGACTATAGCCTAGACAATAGACTAGACTATAGACTAGACAATAGACTCGACAATAGACTATAGACTAGACTATAGAATATAAAATAGACTAGAACACAGACTAGAATACAGACTAGACTATACTATATAATATAGACTAGAATAAAGACTAGACTATAGACTAGACTATAGACTAGACTATAGACTAGACTATAGACTAGACTATAGACTAGACTATAGACTAGACTATAGACTAGACTATAGACTAGACTATAGACTAGACTATAGACTAGACTATAGACTAGACTATAGACTAGACTATAGACTAGACTATAGACTAGACTATAGACTAGACTATAGACTAGACTATAGACTAGACTATAGTCTAGACTATAGACTAGACTATAGACTAGACTATAGACTAGACTATAGACTAGACTATAGACTAGACTATAGACTAGACTGTAGACTAGACTATAGACTAGACTATAGACTAGACTATAGACTAGACTATAGACTACACTAGACTAGACTATAGACTAGACTATAGACTAGACTATAGACTAGACTATAGACTAGACTATAGACTAGACTATAGACTAGACTATAGACTAGACTATAGACTAGACTATAGACTAGACTATAGACTAGACTATAGACTAGACTATAGGCTAGACTATAGACTAGACTATAGACTATAGACTAGACTATAGACTAGACTATAGACTAGACTATAGACTAGACTATAGACTAGACTATAGACTAGACTATAGACTAGACTATAGACTAGACTATAGACTAGACTATAGACTAGACTATAGACTAGACTATAGACTAGACTATAGACTAGACTATAGACTAGACTATAGACTAGACTATAGACTAGACTATAGACTAGACTATAGACTAGACTATAGACTAGACTATAGACTAGACTATAGACTAGACTATAGTCTAGACTATAGACTAGACTATAGACTAGACTATAGACTAGACTATAGACTAGACTATAGACTAGACTATAGACTAGACTGTAGACTAGACTATAGACTAGACTAGACTAGACTATAGACTAGACTATAGACTAGACTATAGACTAGACTATAGACTAGACTATAGACTAGACTATAGACAGACTATAGACTAGACTATAGACTAGACTATAGACTAGACTATAGACTAGACTATAGACTAGACTATAGACTAGACTATAGACTAGACTATAGACTAGACTATAGACTAGACTATAGACTAGACTATAGACTAGACTATAGGACTAGACTATAGACTAGACTATAGACCTAGACTATAGACTAGACTATAGACTAGACTATAGACTAGACTTAGACTAGACTATAGACTAGACTATAGACTAGACTATAGACTAGACTATAGACTAGGACTATAGACTAGACTATAGACTAGACTATAGACTAGACTATAGACTAGACTATAGACTAGACTATAGACTAGACTATAGACTAGACTATAGACTAGACTATAGACTAGACTATAGACTAGGACTATAGACTAGACTATAGACTAGACTATAGACTAGACTATAGACTAGACTATAGACTAGACTAGACTATAGACTAGACTATAGACTAGACTATAGACTAGACTATAGACTAGACCATAGACTAGACTATAGACTAGACTATAGACTAGACTATAGACTAGACTATAGACTAGACTATAGACTAGACTATAGACTAGACTATAGACTAGACTATAGACTAGACTATAGACTAGACTATAGACTAGACTATAGACTAGACTATAGACTAGACTATAGACTAGACTATAGACTAGACTATAGACTAGACTATAGACTAGACTATAGACTAGACTATAGACTAGACTATAGACTAGACTATAGACTAGACTATAGACTAGACTATAGACTAGACTATAGACTAGACTATAGACTAGACTATAGACTAGACTATAGACTAGACTATAGACTAGACTATAGACTAGACTATAGACTAGACTATAGACTAGACTATAGACTAGACTATAGACTAGACTATAGACTAGACTATAGACTAGACTATAGACTAGACTACAGACTAGACTATATAGCCTAAGATATAGGCTATTGAAGCAAACAAAAACTAAAGCTTTATAACTTGATATTAGCAAATAAAGCATTAAATGTTTGTTACGCAGAAATTCATAATATTAGTTGTAGCAGTTAATAACTTCATTTCAAAATTTTATTTTGTTAAAATTTACAATTTCATAATTATTGCCACCCAAGTTGTCTACTGCACAACAAAACATCAACATTATTACTATCCATTCGCAAATCTGCTAGTTGTTGTTTTTTTTAAAGCTTAGGAATTAAAAATAAAATTTTCTTAATATTAAACTCTTAAACCTAAAGACAAATGTAAGTTTTACAAACAAAAATCAACAGCTTGCAACTTGTTTGTCTTAACTATACATTACTGACCAGTCTTATTTGGCCATACATTAGCCATTATGCCACAAAAGTACCTAATACTGATGTTGCTACATTTCTACTGTCATTGTAAATAAGTCGTCGGAAATTATCTGTTGAAAAATAATTTTGTTTTTTTTTTTTGTGAGGATTTCTCTTTAATAAAATTTGCAAATAATTTATAAGATTTTATGTGACTTTTTCACTTTTCTTTGACATTTTTTCTGTGTTTTCTTTTTTTCACAACATACCAACATTAGTTAGGATATGAGTTGTGTGGAAATGTTGTAAGAAATTATCTATTCTTTAATTTAATATGCAGTTGGGTTGGGAGCATGTAACCAAATATGAAGACTATAGCAGGAGAGTAGTCATGATTAAAATTAAAATGTAGAAAATATCAAAAGTTAACTATTGATTTTTTTTGGAGTGGTACTCAACGAAGTAAATGAGACTAACTTGCAGGGGTGTAACTAAAAGCTTTCTGATAAGCTTGTAGACAAGCATGTTTCAAAATCTTTCAGAAAAGTTTTTTTTATTAAAAAAATTTTTTTTTATAAAAAAATCTTTTTACTAGAAGGGTTTCCGAAAAGTTTTTTTTTAGTTTTTGCAATAGTTATGGAAACATTTGCGTTTCGAAAGCTTTCATAAAAGCTTTTTTAGAAAAAAGTTTTTAGAAGCTTTTTGTAGAAAAAGTTTTTAGAAGCTTTTTGTAGAAAAAAATTTTAGAAGCTTTTTGTAGAAAAAGTTTTTGGAAGGTTTTTGTCGAAAAAACTTTTGAAAAGCTTTTTTTCTAGAAAACCTTTTAAAATGCTTTCTATAGAAAATTTTTTTATTTTTTTTTTTTTTGCAAAATATATAAATATTTTTCAAAAAGCATTTAAAACTAGAAATTGAAGCTTACATATAAGCTTTTTATAAGTTTATGGACAAGGTTTTTCTAAAAAGCTTTTAGAAAAGCTTTTTTTAACCATCTGGAAAATATTTTTTGAAAAGCTTTTGGTAAAGATTTTTTCCAAAACGGTTTGTTAAAAAGCTTTCGGAAAAGCTTTCACATAAGAACTTTACCTAAAAGCTTTTCTTCTAAAAAACTTTCAGAAAATATTGTTTCAAATTTTTTTTTTACTTTATTAAAAAAAGTTTCGAAAAGCTTTTTGTTGAATAATTTTGAAAAAGCTTTTTTCTTGCAAATTTTCTGAAAAATAATTTTAATGGAAAGAAATGTTAAAAAAGTTTTTTTTAAGAAAAATACTATTAAAAAGCTGTTAAAGACTTTTTTAAAAAGTGTTTAAACAGATTTAACTACAGAGCTTTTGTTTACCAGGATTTTCTAAAACTTTGATAACTATAAAGCTTCTTAACAACTTTTGTCTTTATATTAGAGAAATATTAAATAAATTTTATCTGAAAAGCTATTGTAAAGTTTTTTGTCAAAAGCTTTTTGAAAGCTTTAACCATAAAGGATTTAAAATACCTATAGAAATACTTCAACAATAATGTCTTTAACAAATAACACATTTATATAAGAAATACAAAGGTTTTCGAAATGAAAAGCTTTCTGGCAAGCCACAAATCGACTCCCAGATAAACAGCACCTAGAGTAGGGAACTTAATTTCCCAAAACCAACATTCATGTGTACGCATTCATAGTCATTTAATATTCATAGAAACTGTTGTATTTGCTTACGCATGTAAGATTTTTCAACACATTTCTTCCAATTTTTTTTTTTTCAACAGTTTTAGTTTTTTTTTTTTTTTTCTTATTTGCAATAAAAACAACAACAATGTAGCATCATTTGCTTAATACAAGTTTGCAAAGAAAAAAGAAACAGCAACACTTTTATGCAGATGCGAAGGATGGTGAGATCCGGTGGTGCTGGTGGTTACCAATGAATGGTTTTTTGTTGTTTTTAAGTATTTGTCTGAACATTAATGTCCATAGTAGTTTTCTTTATTTTTACGAGTATAAATTATTATAAATGGACTGCTAATGAGATCTTGAAATGTTCGTTAGGTCTTTTTGTTGTTGTTGTTGTTGGTGGTGGTGTTGTGATGTGCGTTGTTGAATGTATTGTGGCCAACAGATGAAAACTCCAAGCAGTAGTTTAGTAATATTGTATGAAGATTGTAGGTTTTTTTATTTAAGCTTTATTTGGTTTTTAATTGCATATTTGAGAAAAAGCTTAGTTTTTAACGACAAAGCAATTGAAAAAAAAGTTTGTTATTAGCTTTTTTTTTTGTTTGTTTGCCATTTAGGGATGCCAATCCCGAAATCCCGATCCCGAAAATCCCGGGATTTTTCGGGATTAGGATTTGTTTCAAAAAACTGTTTTATTTTCTTTTTTTGAGCCATAATTTTCATTAATTTGAAAATTACGATCTTTTTTTCTTATTTTTGACTCATGCAAAACAAAATTCCGCAGAGCTAATTTTATACATATTTGAACCTTTTATTTTTTGAAGTGGTATGAGTCCATACACATAGCACATATAAATTTATTTATTCACTTCGTTTTTATACCTTACACCACTTTAGTGGGGAGGGTATATTGGGTTTGTGCTGATGTTTGTTACACACAATAATATTGGTCCTATACCTTAAAGTATACCAATCGGCTCAGAATTATTTTCTGAGTCGATTTAGCTATGTCCGTCCGTCTGTCCGTCCGTCCGTGTAAACCTTGTAATCAAACTACAGCAATTTTGAAGATAATTCAATGAAATTTTGCATGATCTTCTATTGTACTAGAGACGGATCCTATTGAAAATGGATAACATCGGTCCAATATTTGACCTAGCCCCCATACAACTGAACTCCCCAAATAGGGTTTTTAAGTTCATAATTATGTTCAATATACTCGTAACTCGACAAAAAGCTGCAAAACCAAGTTCTATACTAGCCTTCATGACCCTGATGTATTTTTTGATGATGCGGCCTCATTTGACCCTAGCCCCTATGCAAAGCCCCCTTCGAAATATGACTTAAATGTACACAATTTTATTCAACAAAAAATAGCTAAATTATATCTGAGGCAAGGTACAATTCAACTTAGATGCTTTATTATGAACAATAAATCACATTTTATTTTTATAACTGGTGTAGGGTATTATATGGTAGGCTTCGCCCAACTATAACTTTTTACTTGTTAGCACATTGCAATGTTGGTCGTAGACCGACCCAAAAAGTATACACATTCTGTGTCTGTAAGCTGAAAACACGAGTTAGAAGACTCATTCTATTTGGGCTGAAAATTTGGACCAAAATTGACACAAAAAAACCTAATTGGACCTCCTCTGAAAATCACATTGATGCTGATATTAATATCAATACATTACAATATTTTGATGGTGGGTATTTAATTTCGGCACAGTCGAATACAAACTTTATTTTTCAATACTAGAGGATTTTACATTTCTAACTTTCTACAAATCTGAATGATACCGGTAAAGGTAAATTACCTTGTTCTGAATGCACCTAAAATTTTAAATTAATATTACGAATATAATAATATGTTCCAAAACTAATATGTATTTTGAGTAAAATTCCAAATATTTTTCAAAGAATAGGTTCTAAATTGATGTTCGAATAATTGAATTGGTATCTGTTATAATTATTAGTTCACATGGAACAGTATGAGGTTTTAAAAAGAGCTTTTGTCTAATTTCGGAACTTGATATTTATTTTTATTTAGGAAGTAAGTATGTATTTAAAAAGTTTCTGAAATTATGCAATTCTGAAAGTTTTTATTTAAAAATTGGAATTAATTGGATTGTTTTAATTTAAATATATCTTCTGTCTGTTAAATTTCCACAAAATTAAACAATTTTCTTTACAAATATGATGATTTAAAGATTTTCATATATAAAATAATTAAATTCATGTAATCCCGAAATCCCGTAAAATCCCGAAATACCGAAAAATCCCGGGATCCCGAAAAATCCCGGGATCCCGAAATATCCCGGGATCCCGGGATTGCAATTTTCAAAATCCCGAATCCCGGGATTTGTAAAAGCCAGTCCCGTTTGGCATCCCTATTGCCATTACTAAAGTAAATTTGAATACAACTGCAAAAGGTTATAATCTCAAATATGTAACTTTTTATATACATATATATATGCAAATAATTTAGTTGAAGAAAAAATCCCACCACTTAGAGTAAAAATAGCAAATCAATAGCTTTTTAGAGCTTTTACGAACATTTTTACAATGTTAAGGAAAAAAAAATTAATTAAAATTTTTAGCCATTTATGCACATTTTTACTTTTTTTTCCGCTCTTCCGATATCATTTCTTTAACAATTAATCAAAATCTTCATGTTTAAAATTAAAGCTCGTTAAAATGTTATGAAGATTACAAATAGCATTTTTGCTCCATTCAATTTCAAAATTTTATGCTGCAACTTGTTATGGTTAAGGAGAAGAAGATTGGAAAAACAGCTTTCAAGCAACCATACGAACTGCAAGCGATAAGAATAAAGTAATTTCCCATAACTATGATAAGATCATCTTATAGTTATTCACTTTAGTAGTTTAAGCATTTTTATATGCTCCAAAACAAGTACAATTTTAGTATTTTTCTTATGTTTTTTTTTTTTTTGTATTTAAACAATAAAAACATAAATACAGAGCAGCACAACTCAAGTAGTATAAAGAAAGAATAAAACTAGAAACTCTATAATTCAGTTAACACACAAAGGAATACTTTTCCAGTTTTATCTGTTAAGTTAGTGGTTACACAAACAAGCAATTTTGTATGGAATTAAAATATATATAGAGTTTTAAATTGAAAATTTTTTTAGTTAAATAAATGGTTTGAGTTGGTTTTGTTTAGGATTTTGGTATATACCATGAAACACGTACTAAATGCCAGCAAAACTTGCGTTAACAGCATTAAAACTTAAAAGAGAAGGTTTGCCTTTACCAACAGCTTCTTTATTTAAGCTATACCATTGGCCTCTTTCCTACTACTTAGCTAACCTTCTCCCTTTAAGTAACCTGATGAATACATAAAATATTTGTTGCATGTATTTTTAATTCCATTTAAGATTTTTTTCTTTTTTCATACCAACATCTACATAAAAAATAATGTACCTGACAGCAAACAATTACATTTTCTTATTTTTTTTTTTTTTGTATGTTAAACTCCTAACAAGGTACCAACTTTTTTTTCACTTGACTTTATATTTTTAAATTAAAAAACAACGAAAAAAAAATCTTCCTGTATGACCACAAGTGCAACTCATCATTTACTTGGTTAGTTCATAAAATATGGGTAGGTTAACTTTTCAGAATAAAAAAAAAGAGAAACAAACAAAGATTACAACAGCTACAACTAACTTTACTGAATTATATAAAATTAATTAAAGATGGTAAAGATAATTGATTAAGAACAACGATTAATAATACTTTAGTTTGCTGTTGCAAGTTGAAAATATAACTAAAAAATGTAACAGACTTCATTGATTGTTCTCATTTAAAGTAGTGATGATTTTTATAAAAATAATTCTTTATTGTTATCGCTTAAAAAGAGGAAAATTTGTTCTTGTTCTTACAAAAAAAGCCAAATCATTTGAGAACATTTTAAATTTTTGTGATTTCTGCGGACATCATTACTTTTACACTTGTTGAACATTTTTGTAGAAACCTCTAACAAGATGTTGGAACGCCCATAAGTTTTGTTCAGGTTTACTACAGTTTCTAGATCACCGAATTAAATAAATCGTAAAAAAGGAAGTAACTAGAACTGAACTAGAACTGAACTCACAACTGAACTAGAACTGAACTAGAACTGAACCTAGAACTGAACTAGAACTGAACTAAACTGAACTAGAACTGAACTAGAACTGAACTAGAACTGAACTAGAACTGAAACTAGAACGAACTAGAACTAGAACTGAACTAGAACTGAACTAAACTGAACTAGAACTGAACTAGAACTGAACTAGAACTGAACTAGAACTGAACTAGAACTGAACTAGAACTGACTAGAACTGAACTAGAACTGAACTAGAACTGAACTAGAACTGACAGAAACTGAACTAGAACTGAACTAGAACTGAACTAGAACTGAACTAGAACTGAACTAGAACTGAACTAGAACTGAGACTAGAACTGAACTAGAACTGAACTAGAACTGAAACTAGAACTGAACTAGAACTGAACTAGAACTGAACTAGAACTGAACTAGAACTGAACTAGAACTGAACTAGAAACTGAACTAGAACTGAACTAGAACTGAACTAGAACTGAACTAGAACTGAACTAGAACTGAACTAGAACTGAACTAGAACTGAACTAGAACTGAACTAGAACTGAACTAGAACTGAACTAGAACTGAACTAGAACTGAACTAGAACTGAACTAGAACTGAACTGAACTAAACTGAACTAGAACTGAACTAGAACTGAACTAGAACTGAACTAGAACTGAACTAGAACTGAACTAGAACTGAACTAGAACTGAACTAGAACTGAACTAGAACTGAACTAGAACTGAACTAGAACTGAACTAGAACTGAACTAGAAACTGAACTAGAACTGAACTAGAACTGAACTAGAACTGAACTAGAACTGAACTAGAACTGAAACTAACTGAACTGAACTGAACTAGAACTGAACTAGAACTGAACTAGAACTGAACTAGAACTGAACTAGAACTGACTAGAACTGAACTAGAACTGAACTAGAACTGAACTAGAACTGAACTAGAACTGAACTAGAACTGAACTAGAACTGAACTAGAACTGAGAACTGAACTAGAACTGAACTAGAACTGAACTAGAACTGAACTAGAACTGAACTAGAACTGAACTAGAACTGAACTAGAACTGAACTAGAACTGAACTAGAACTGAACTAGAACTGAACTAGAACTGAACTAGAACTGAACTAGAACTGAACTAGAACTGAACTAGAACTGAACTAGAACTGAACTAGAACTGAACTAGAACTGAACTAGAACTGAACTAGAACTGAACTAGAACTGAACTAGAACTGAACTAGAACTGAACTAGAACTGAACTAGAACTGAACTAGAACTGAACTAGAACTGAACTAGAACTGAACTAGAACTGAACTAGAACTGAACTAGGACTGAACTAGAACTAGAACTGAACGAAAATTAAACTAAAACTTAACTGGAACTGACTGTGTCAGAAGTGAATTAGAACTAAACTACTATTAAACTAAATCTGAACTTCCAGTTCAGTGTGTGTTACTAACGAAATGTCTAAATCAATTTATCGCTCGTAGATTTTTAGTGAATTTTTTAAAACAAGTATCGTCAGTTTTGAAGTGTTGAGGAACATGCGCCTGCAGTATGGCTTCCGTTCTTTTTTATAATACTAAGCAGTTGCAAGCTTTTATACTTTTTGTACAAAAAAAAAACTAATAAAAAAAATTTCAAAATTATAAATGAAATTTTTACATCGATAACATTGCACTTAAAAGCATTCATCGTTTTCATCATCGTCATCACCACCATCAAACCGAAGCAAAACATACGCCGTTAATGCAACAAATGTTGTTCAACAAAAGGCGCTGGTGATCTTGTTTTAGTTGCAATATATTCAGAGTTTTTTTTTTAATTTTACTTATGAGGGGTTGTTTAAAAGTATTTTTTCAACAAAAACAAAAAAAAGTTTCTTTACATTTTACGTGCACAGTGGCCAAACTAATGAAAAGGACAAGCAACACATTTATAATAATCTGGCGCATATCAAAAATGTAACGCCTCTTAAAAAAGAGGAGCAGCAGCAGCTACATACAAGTATTAACAAAACAAAATATGCAACATGTTACATATACGTACTACATACTACATACACACTTACAGCTTTTATACTTTACTCTACTAAATGAAACTCATCATAAGCTTTTAAGTTCTTTCCTTTTCTTTTCAATTCCTTGCGTTTTTTGTTCGTTTTCCTTCTTAAATTATTATAATGGAAAAAATTTATAAGATGAAGTAAAAATACGAGGAGTGCGTGTGTTGCAGTGCATGTGGTAAATTAAAAAGAATGTTTTAAAATGGAGTTGAGTATTGGTTAGTATTTGGTATTCGTTTGGTTTATAATGATGTTGCAGACTTCACCACCACCATATATTTAAAGTTAAATGATTAAATATTTGATCATAAACTAGAGATTTTAGTTTTTCGTTTAATGAACAAAAACAAATTTACTAACTTTAATATAAATCGAAGTGAAATAAAATCATTAATAGCGATAAGAATCATTCATTTCGTCAAGTAGCAGACCTTGAAGGGAACACAACCATTATGAATGATTGAAAATCTTTATAGATTCTTTTTTCTAAAACACAACTGTTATAAAAGCTTTTAAATGCGAAGTTCAGTTTTAGGGGAGTCTAGAAAATGAAAAAAGCTGTAATTATAATAAATTGAGGAAATAATGATGTTTTGTGGTTATGGAGAATGGAAACTTTATTTATTTTTACTTTTTTAGGTAATTGTGTTCCATTGAAATCTGCTGAAATCTATAAAAATTAAAATCTTCCTCTTAGTTAAAAAGTAATTACTTAAACTATTCACAACAAAGTTTTAATTAATTGGATAAATTATATTCAGGCTCGAGCTCGTGACTGTCAGTTCTAGTTCAGTTCTAGTTCAGTACTAGTCAGTTCTAGTTCAGTTCTAGTCAGTTCTAGTTCAGTTCTAGTTCAGTTCTAGTTCAGTTCTAGTTCAGTTCTAGTTCAGTTCTAGTTCAGTTCTAGTTCAGTTCTAGTTCAGTTCTAGTTCAGTTCTAGTTCAGTTCTAGTTCAGTTCTAGTTCAGTTCTAGTTCAGTTCTAGTTCAGTTCTAGTTCAGTTCTAGTTCAGTTCTAGTTCAGTTCTAGTTCAGTTCTAGTTCAGTTCTAGTTCAGTTCTGGTACAGTTCTAGTTCAGTTCTAGTTCAGTTCTAGTTCAGTTCTAGTTCAGTTCTAGTTCAGTTCTAGTTCAGTTCTAGTTCAGTTCTAGTTCAGTTCTAGTTCAGTTCTAGTTCAGTTCTAGTTCAGTTCTAGTTCAGTTCTAGTTCAGTTCTAGTTCAGTTCTAGTTCAGTTCTAGTTCAGTTCTAGTTCAGTTCTAGTTCAGTTCTAGTTCAGTTCTAGTTCAGTTCTAGTTCAGTTCTAGTTCAGTTCTAGTTCAGTTCTAATTCAGTTCTAGCTCAGTTCTAGTTCAGTTCTAGTTCAGTTCTAGTTCAGTTCTAGTTCAGTTCTAGTTCAGTTCTAGTTCAGTTCTAGTTCAGTTCTAGTTCAGTTCTAGTTCAGTTCTAGTTCAGTTCTAGTTCAGTTTTCGTTCAGTTCAGTTCTAGTTCAGTTTAGTTCAGTTCTAGTTCAGTTCTAGTTCAGTTCTAGTTCAGTTCTAGTTCAGTTCTAGTTCAGTTCTAGTTCAGTTCTAGTTCAGTTCTAGTCAGTTCTAGTCAGTTCTAGTTCAGTTCTAGTTCAGTTCTAGTTCAGTTCTAGTTCAGTCTAGTTCAGTCTCTAGTTTCAGTTCTAGTTCAGTTCTAGTTCAGTTCTAGTTCAGTTTCTAGTTCAGTTCTAGTTCAGTTTCTAGTTCAGTTCTAGTTCAGTTTAGTTCAGTTCTAGTTCAGTTCTAGTCAGTTCTAGTTCAGTTCTAGTTCAGTTCTAGTTCAGTTCTAGTTCAGTTCTAGTTCAGTTCTAGTTCAGTTCTAGTCAGTTCTAGTTCAGTTCTAGTTCAGTTCTAGTTCAGTTCTAGTTCAGTTCTAGTAGTTCAGTTCTAGTTCAGTTCTAGTTCAGTTCTAGTTCAGTTCTAGTTCAGTTCTAGTTCAGTTCTAGTTCAGTCTAGTTCAGTTCTAGTTCAGTTCTAGTTCAGTTCTAGTTCAGTTCTAGTTCAGTTCTAGTTCAGTTCTAGTTCAGTTCTAGTTCAGTTCTAGTTCAGTTCTAGTTCAGTTCTAGTTTAGTTCTAGTTCTAGTTCAGTTCTAGTTCAGTCTAGTTCAGTTCTAGTTCAGTTCTAGTTCAGTTCTAGTTCAGTTCTAGTTCAGTTCTAGTTCAGTTCTAGTTCAGTTCTAGTTCAGTTCTAAGTCAGTTCTAGTTCAGTTCTAGTTCAGTTCTAGTACAGTCTAGTTCACTTCTAGTTCAGTTCTAGTTCAGTTCTAGTTCAGTTCTAGTTCAGTTCTAGTTCAGTTCTAGTTCAGTTCTAGTTCAGTTTCTAGTTCAGTTCTAGTTCAGTTCTAGTTCAGTTCTAGTTCAGTTCTAGTTCAGTTCTAGTTCAGTTCTAGTTCAGTTCTAGTTCAGTTCTAGTTCAGTTCTAGTTCAGTTCTAGTTCAGTTCTAGTTCAGTTCTAGTTCAGTTCTAGTTCAGTTCTAGTTCAGTTCTAGTTCAGTTCTAGTTCAGTTCTAGTTCAGTTCTAGTTCAGTTCTAGTTCAGTTCTAGTTCAGTTTAGTTCAGTTCTAGTTCAGTTCTAGTTCAGTTCTAGTTCAGTTCTAGTTCAGTTCTAGTTCAGTTCTAGTTCAGTCTAGTTCAGTTCTAGTTCAGTTCTAGTTCAGTTCTAGTTCAGTTCTAGTTCAGTTCTAGTTCAGTTCTAGTTCAGTTCTAGTTCAGTCTAGTTCAGTTCTAGTTCAGTTCTAGTGCAGTTCTAGTTTAGTTCTAGTTCATTTCAGGTTTAGTCCAGTTCTAGTTCAGTTCTTTATTTTTTTTCTCACCATTAAAAAATCTTAGTTTCTCCTTTTAATCTTAATCCAAGTGTAATGTTCGACTAATTGTCTTATTAAATAATCTTTGGTATAGCACCTATTAAAAATTAATTATTTTTTTTTTTCTCTTCTCTTTCTAGGTAGTGTTCTGCATAAACATGAAAATAATAAATTACTGTGGGTCATCATCGTTATCACAGCGAAAATTTAAAAGTTTTAAGAAATAAAACAATGACTCAAATTGTATAGGAATTCTTGTAATACTTCCGTTTAAATTACTTGAAAAATGTAAGTACAAGTACGTGAACGTAGAAAATTGCTTAAAACATGTTTATGAATACATAAACCAATTATAAAATAAAAATAAAAAAATAATAATAAATGTTAAAAGCGACCATAGAATATGACTAGTCATAGGTAAAGGAATGTTTTTTTAGACCAACCCTTTTTTTTGCAAGACTATGTGTTTTTTGTAATATTTTTGTTGCTTTTTCATTATTAAAATGAATTTTTGCCATTAAGAGTAAAAAAAGATGTAATAGTGGCTAGAAAGATGGCCATGTTAATTTGTTTCTTAAAACAAAATGAAGTTTTAAAACAATGGAATTCCCATGGTTAGTGGATAAATATGAAAATGGAAATTTTAATGTGTTTAAGCAGGCATACAAACATACAATGTACATATGTAAGTGGAAGATTAACTGAGATAAGATTTGTATGGTTATAGCATTTTTAATAAAGGGCTTAAGTTGGCAAAAATTCAAAATAAATAGTTTTAGCAGTGTAAGATATAAAACAGAAACTACTGCATAATATTTCTGTTTCAATTGCTCTTTGAAATAATAATTAATTTATAAAATTCTTCCATCACTTACCAACAATTCCGGTTTTGTTTTATTAGTCATTTTAAAGATAATAACAAGTGTTCTTATTGCTATGGCCACCACTGTAGCTAATTTGTTGTCTTAATGTTATTTTCAACTAATCTTTTCTTAAAGCTCGATAATGATTATATTTCCATGTTTTTTTTTTCTTCTTTTGTTATTTTGCGTCTTACTTTAGTTTGTCATTTCATTACCAAAATGGCCACCATAATGGTGCTGTATGTCTGGCTGTTATAATGTTTATTATAATGTTAATTATGTTAAAGTGCTGAATGTTGATGACCATTATGAAAATAGGCGTTACTTTTTTTTAATACGTTTGTTGCTTGTTTATGGCTGGGGTAAAGTTGTTGCTAAATAACAACAGCAACAACAACTAAAATAAAATATCATATATAATTTCTGTGTGTTTTTTTGTTGTTTTGTAAAAATTATTAAATATAACATAAAAAAACGAAAACAAAAGAATCAGCCACAACAACAACAAAAAATATTACGGCAAATTTATGAGGCCTTTATATTATAAAATGGCTTCCTATTTTAATACAAAAGAAAAGAAAACAAAAACATCATTAGTGTGTGAGTTTAAAATTTACTCACTCATACATATATTTCGTTTTTTGTTCACAAAAACTACTTTTTTTTATCACTACTACTACTCGAACACAGTTATCAACCATTTTTGTGATAAAAGAGAACAACTTGCTGTCTTTTATGTGTGCACCAGAGATGGTAACATGAGATTTTCAGACTGTAATGTCTTCTAAGCAAATGGGTATTCTCGGAAGCTTGAATATATTTATTTGATTATTTTGTAAAACTTAATTAAACTATATCAGTTCTAGTTTAGTTCTTGCCCAGTTTTAGTTCAGTTGTAGCTCAGTTGTAGTTCAGTTCTAGTTCAGTTCTAGTTCAGTTCTAGTTCAGTTCTAGTTCAGTTCTAGTTCAGTTCTAGTTCAGTTCTAAGTTCACGTTCTTCAGTCTAGTTCAGTTCTAGTTCAGTTCTAGTTCAGTTCTAGTTCAGTTCTAGTTCAATTCTAGTTCAGTTTCTAGTTCAGTTCTAGTTCAGTTCTAGTTCAGTTCTAGTTCAGTTCTAGTTCAGTTTAGTTCAGTTCTAGTTCAGTTTAGTTCAGTTCTAGTTCAGTTCTAGTTCAGTTCTAGTTCAGTTCTAGTTCAGTTCTAGTTTCAGTTCTAGTTCAGTTCTAGTTCAGTTCTAGTTCAGTTCTAGTTCAGTTCTAGTTCAGTTCTAGTTCAGTTCTAGTTCAGTTCTAGTTCAGTTCAGTTCAGTTCTAGTTTAGTTCTAGTTTAGTTCTAGTTCAGTTCTAGTTCAGTTTAGTTCATTCTAGTTCAGTTCTAGTTCAGTTCTAGTTCAGTTCTTCAGTTCAGTTCCAGTTCAGTTCTAGTTCAGTTCTAGTTCAGTTCTAGTTCAGTCTAGTTCAGTTCTAGTTCAGTTCTAGTTTCAGTTCTAGTTCGTTCTAGTTCAGTTCTAGTTAGTCAGTTCTAGTTCAGTTCTAGTTCAGTTCTAGTTCAGTTCTAGTTCAGTTCTAGTTCAGTTCAGTTCTAGTTCAGTTCTAGTTCAGTTCTAGTTCAGTTCTAGTTCAGTTCTAGTTCAGTTCTAGTTCAGTTCTAGTTCAGTTCTAGTTCAGTTCTAGTTCAGTTCTAGTTCAGTTCTAGTTCAGTTCTAGTTCAGTTCTAGTTCAGTTCTAGTTCAGTTCTAGTTCAGTTCTAGTTAAGTTCCAGTTCAGTTCTAGTTCAGTTCTAGTTCAGTTCTAGTTCAGTTCTAGTTCAGTTCTAGTTCAGTTCTAGTTCAGTTCGTTCTTCAGTCAGTTCTAGTTCAGTTCAGTTCTAGTTCAGTTCTAGTTCAGTTTAGTTCATTCTAGTTCAGTTCTAGTTCAGTTCTATTTCAGTTCTATTCAGTTCTAGTTCAGTTCTAGTTCAGTTCTAGTTCAGTTCTAGTTCAGTTCTAGTTCAGTTCTTCAGTTCTATTTCAGTTCTAGTTCTAGTTCAGTTCTAGTTCAGTTCTAGTTCAGTTCTATTTCAGTTCTAGTTCAGTTCTAGTTCAGTTCTAGTTCAGTTCTAGTTCAGTTCTAGTTCAGTTCTAGTTCAGTTCTAGTTCAGTTCTAGTTCAGTTCTAGTTCAGTTCTAGTTCAGTTTAGTTCAGTTCTAGTTCAGTTCTAGTTCAGTTCTAGTTCAGTTCTAGTTCAGTCTAGTTCAGTTCTAGTTCAGTTCTAGTTCAGTTCTAGTTCAGTTCTAGTTCAGTTCTAGTTCAGTTCTAGTTCAGTTCTAGTTCAGTTCTAGTTCAGTTCTAGTTCAGTTCTAGTTCAGTTCTGGTTCAGTTCTAGTTCAGTTCTAGTTCAGTTCTAACTCCACTTCAGTTTTAGTTTAATTCTAGTGAGTAAAATAATAATCAAAGGAAATATTGAGTTTGTTCATTATCCATCTCTGATATAGAATGACATCAGTATGAGTATGGTTTTCGGAGAGAGTGAGAATACGATGTAAAACTGTACAATATATAACTGAAAGTTATCCATAACTTATCACTATCTAAAGCTTAACATTACATAGTTTGTTGTTGATTTCAGTTATTTGAAATCAACAACTTACTTCTATTTTCATCTTAACATCATAGACTTCTCGGCTTTTAAATCGATTTATAATCGAACATTCGGTTGTCTGTGCTTAAAATTTTGGAATTTAAGTAATTATTTTAGTAATTATTACAAAAACAAAGGAATTAATTTCTAGAAAAATCTTTCTCAAGAAAATTGGAAATTCAAGAACTTTCAACCCACCTAGACCTTTGCATTACAGCTTTTAACAGCTTTAAAACTACTAATCCACTGCTTTAATAAGCTAATCAACACAACAGAGCTTGAGGAAAAAAACACAAAAGCTGCCGATTTCTAAAAATTCTATTGTTTTTTACTTAAAGCTTGAAGTAACCAAAAAAAAAATAATAATAATGACTGTGAGGTGTATGCTTGCGTATTGTAGATTTTACCATTTTGGTGTTGATTCAATTAGTAAATATCTCTTGTTATTTTCCAAAACAAAATATATAAACAAACAGCTTGCAAAAAGTCAGCCACAATACACAAACGACAACGAAAACGCCTTTAAGTTTAAAAAAATCAACAAAAAAGGCGACCTCAAGCTTTTAACATTTTAAAGGCAAATCCACAACAGAGGAAAAAACAAGTAGACACGAAAATACAAATAGAAAATCTGCAAGGCGTTCAGAAATTTTTTACAAATAGATAAATCTTATTAGAAAACTAAATACTGACCATAACAATGGCAACACTACAACTATTTAACTAATGTTTGATTTGACCAAGAAGTAGATGCAACAAAAAACGGAGAAGCGTAAAGGTGAATAGATGTTGCAAGAATATAACAAACAACTAATACAACCGCTAAGGCAAGAAAATATAGAAAAACACAAAAAAAAAGTTTTTTAAATATTATCAGCCACTTCATGATCAGCATCATCATGGTCATCGTCAGCATTGTGATCTGTGAATATAACAGATCACTAATGTTGTGCAGATGAGCATTATGATGATGAAGATGATGATGTTGTTGGTCATCATCATGATCATTTTTTCTAAAGGCAGTTGCAATGAATGCAAATTCGTGAGCTTTTATGTTAAAAGTGCTGCTTTTAAAAACATAAATATTTAAGCAGGAAAATGTTAGAAAATGAAAAAAAAACGATGTTTATAAAGAAAAAACGGACTATTAAATATTGTAGCAGAGTTTTGAAGGATTTAAATCTTGTGGGAAATAGTTGCTTAAAGTTATTTAATAAAAAAAGCTTTTGTCATAAAAAACTTATTCGTAAAAATAGTTTTTACATAAAAGTAGAACCATCTTACACAAAAGCTTTAAAAAAGCTTCAGTTCTAGTCAGTTCTAGTTCAGTTCTAGTTCAGTTCTAGTTCAGTTCTAGTTCAGTTCTAGTTCAGTTCTAGTTCAGTTCTAGTTCAGTTCTAGTTCAGTTCTAGTTCAGTTCTAGTTCAGTTCTAGTTCAGTTCTAGTTCAGTTCTAGTTCAGTTCTAGTTCAGTTCTAGTTCAGTTCTAGTTCAGTTCTAGTTCAGTTCTAGTTCTAGTTCAGTCTAGTTCAGTTCTAGTTCAGTTCTAGTTCAGTTCTAGTTCAGTTCTAGTTCAGTTCTAGTTCAGTTCTAGTTCAGTTCTAGTTCAGTTCTAGTTCAGTTCTAGTTCAGTTCTAGTTCAGTTCTAGTTCAGTTCTAGTTCAGTTCTAGTTCAGTTCTAGTACAGTTCTAGTTCAGTTCTAGTTCAGTTCTAGTTCAGTTCTAGTTCAGTTCTAGTTCAGTTCTAGTACAGTTCTAGTTCAGTTCTAGTTCAGTTCTAGTTCAGTTCTAGTTCAGTTCTAGTTCAGTTCTAGTTCAGTTCTAGTTCAGTTCTAGTTCAGTTCTAGTTCAGTTCTAGTTCAGTTCTAGTTCAGTTCTAGTTCTTTTAAAGTCCTGCTTTAAACGCATTAGAAAAACTTATGGCCAAGAAAAAAATCTTAAAAAAAGAAGCAAAAAAACCTAGCTGATGTTGACTGCTACTTTTGATGCAGATGTTTTCTAATGTTACAATATGTAGTATTCATGTACTTGCAACAAACCAACAAACAACAACAGGACACACAAAAACACTCACAAACATTTACACATATGCTAAAACGGTGATCATAATGATGACAATGATAATGCAACTACAGTAGTTTTGTGGAAGGATGGTGATGATGATGCTGCTGTTGTTTGTATCTTGACTTTCTTTGCTGCCGTGTTGCGCCTAATAGTGCATATGAAACATTAGTCTCTCATGCTGCCTATAAAGTATGCAGAAAAAGTTAAGCGCATTGGAAATTGCAACCAAATGCAATGTTGTAGTATATGATCATGTGAGTGTGTTTTTTTTTTTTTGTTCATTTTGCAACTGAGAGTGTTCAATTTTCCGACTTAAATACCGTATTTAGCTGAGCATTTAGTTGGTTAGTTTTTTTTTTTAATTTTTTTGCTTTTCACTTGCAACATACAGCGGCCGCCACTGACCGACCATATGGATATGATGTTGGTGTTTCAAGTGAACATATAAAAAACACAACACAGAACAAGAAAGCTTTCAGAAAAAAAAAAACAGAAATTTTAGTTGGAAATGCTGTAAATTAAATATGTTTCTTTGGTTGTAGCTGTTGATTTTTTTGCAGCTTCTCCATTTTTTTCCAATTTTTTTAAAGTTTTTTCATTTTTTTGCTGCTGCACATTCAAATGCCAGAGTATTAAATGAAAAATACATGTTTAAACTTGCACAAGGTTATTTGATACAAGAGGTTGTTTTTCTTTATACATTTTACCGTTTTAATACGGGAATTTTCTCTGTGAGTCAGTGTTTAAAATGTTTGTGTGTTTGTTGTTTGGTGGGCTTTTTTTTTCTTTTACTTTAAAGTAGAAAAACAAATTTCCGATAATACTACTTTAAAAGGTATATTAAAAGGTGCCTTTTAGTTTTTCTCTTTATTTTTAGGAATATTAGAAATTTTAAATATTTTTCTATTTGTTTTTTTTTTTTTTTTCGTAAAATTTTGGCAAATGAAAAATTTCTTAACATGTTTTACGTATATTAAGAATTAGATAAATATTCAACATGTTATTTATTTTATTGGTTTTTTGGTAAAATAGGAAATGAAATTAATGAAAAATATTTTTACTTAGTTTTTTATTAGAAATTTCTTTAATAGCCTTTTTAGTTTTCTTAAAATATTTGAACAAAAGTAATAATATTTGTATGTCTGTTCTCAGGCAGTAAAAGCAGGAAGTGTTTTAATTTATAAAAATTACTTTAAAATTATTTATAAAGTTTCAAATCAGCCAATTATTTAAAATTTGTTTTATTTATGTGTACATTATTATTGTCATCAATTGATATTAATTTTAATAATCACTCAAAGGGTTTTTTAATTTTTTTTATAGCAAAAAGTGTAGTGCTCTCAAATATATTAGTGGCAAAACAAAAGACTTAAGACACAAACAGCTAGATTGGGTTTTTGCCCTAGAAAAATCATTTTGATAGTATTACACCCTTTAAGTTCGAAGATGGTTGATTTCGCGGTATTATCATAAAATTTCAAAAAAAAACCCCTCTTATTCACGCCAAAGACTCATTATCACCAAAATTGACTACACATAATAAGTTCCATAAACTTTCTTCGAAAAAAGCATCGAAAGATAATCAGGAGAAGTTTTTATAGAAAACTGTTCTTCAGAAAAACGTATGTTAACTGCTTTCCACAATAAAATTTCCGGACCCTATAAGGTATATACATATATATTTTGTTTCCCTATAGATAGCGGATTCGATTAAGTCATGTCCGTCTGTCTATTGAAATAAAATTTGTGAAGATCCCAAATCTTCAGGGTCATAATCTTTAGTAATACTGTGAGACATACTTTCGACAAGTTTTCTATATAATATCAGCAAAATCCGTCCATACATAAGGTAGATATCAGCAAAAATCCGAGACAACCAGTGAAAATTTCAGTAAAAAAAAGAAAATTTTTTGCATGCGTTGACAAAAAGCAACAATAATATTGTATTGGAAAAAAAGTATGTTTGCATCAGACCTGGGCGATTTCTATTAATTTTGCATTAACATTAAATTAAAAAAAAAATTAATTTAATGTAAAAAATATTGCATTAACATTAAATTTGTAAAATTTAATGCATTAAATTTCCATTAACATCAAATATTTTTGAATTTAATGCATTAATTTTACATTAACATTAAATATTTTTGAAATTAATGCATTAATTTTACATTAACATTAATATATATAAAAATTGATAAACATAAATAAAAATACAGCACAAAAGACCTCGATCTAACTAAATACAACTAAAATTAAATCGGCTAAAGTCCTTTCTAATAACTCCTATATTCCATTCAAACTTGTGTGTTTTAAATATGATATTTATATAAGATTCCACAGACAAAATAAACTAAAAAAGGAATATCTGGGAAGTGATACTATTCTTCTAATATGTATTATCGAATACAGGACTTATTAGAAAGGACTTTAACACATTCAATTTTTCTTGAATTTAGTTAGACCGAGGTCTTTAGCGCTGTATTCTTATAAATTATTTTATACATTAGTATTAATGGAAAATTAATCCATTAATTTTATTATTTATTATTTAATGTTAAAGGAAAATTAATGCATTAAATTCAAAAATATTTAATGTTAATGCAAAATTAATGCATTAATTTCACAAATATTTAATGTTAATGTAAAATTAATGCATTAAATTTAAAAATATTTAATGTTAATGCAAATTTAATGCATTAAATGTACCCATGTTAATGTTAATGCAATAAACTTGCATTAACATAATTTTTTTTAATGTAGAAAAAATTGTTAATGCATTAACACATTTAATGCATTTATCCCAGGTCTGGTTTGCATGTGTGTTGGTTTTATAGCTTTTTTCGTGTTTTCTCTCGTTTGGCGTTAATAGTTAGTTATAGTTAGTTAGTAGTTAGTTAGTTAGTTAGTTAGTGGTTAGTTAGCTTAGTTAGTTAGTAGTTAGTAGTTAGTAGTTAGTTAGTTAGTTATTAGTTAGTTAGTAGTTAGTTAGTTAGTTAGTTAGTTAGTAGTATAGTAGTTAGTTAGTTAGTTAGTTAGTTAGTAGTTAGTTAGGGTAGTTAGTTAGTTAGTTAGGTAGTTAATAAGTTAGTTAGTAAGTTAGTTAGTTAGTTAGTTAGTAGTAGTGTAGTTAGTTAGTTAGTTATTTAGGTATTTAGCTTAGTTAGTTAGTAGTTAGTTAGTTAGGTAGCTTAGTTAGTTAGTAGTAGTAGTATAGTTAGTTAGTTAGTTAGTTAGTTGTTAGTTAGTTAGTTAGTAGTAGTTAGTTAGTATAGTTAGGTAGTTAGTTAGTTAGTTAGTTAGTTATTAGTTAGTGTTAGTTAGGTTAGTTCGTTAGTTAGTTAGTTAGTAGTTAGTTAGTTAGTTAGGTAGTTAGTTTAGTTGAGTTAGTTAGTTAGTTAGTTAGTAGTTAGTTAGTTAGTTAGTTAGTTAGTGAGTTAGTAGTTGAGTTCGTTCGTTCGTTCTTCGTTCGTTCGTTCGTTCGTTCGTTCGTTCGTTCGTTCGTTCGTTCGTTCGTTCGTTCGTTCGTTTCGTTTCGTTCGTTTCGTTGTTTTTCGTTTCGTTCGTTCGTTTAGTTCGTTCGTTTTCTTTCGTTCGTTCGTTCGTTCGTTTCGTTCGTTCGTTTCGTTCGTTCGTTCGTTTTCTTTCGTTCGTTCGTTCTCGTTCGTTCTTCGTTCGTTCGTTCTTTGTTCGTTCTTCTTCGTTCGTTCGTTCGTTCGTTCGTTCGTTCGTTCGTTCGTTCGTTCGTTCGTTCGTTCGTTCTTCGTTCGTTCGTTCTTTTTTCGTTCGCGTTCGTTTCGTTCGTTCGTTCGTTCGTCGTTCGTTCGTTCGTTCGTTCGTTTCGTTCGTTCGTTCGTTTCGTTCGTTCGTTGTTCGTTCGTTCGTTCGTTTTCGTTCGTTGTTCGTTCGTTCGTTCGTTTTCGTTCGTTCGTTGTTCGTTTCGTTCGTTCGTTCCTTACACATTGCTTCTACATTTCCCCATTACTTCTATTGGTTCTTCGTTAGTTATTTCTATCGTTCCTAAAAATTATATATTGTCTTTCACCTTATTTCTCTAACCCTTCTCCAGTCCAAATCTTATCTCTACTCATTTAAACTATATTTTAAGGCATTATTTCCCTCTTGTTAATGGCGTTAACTACTTGCTACCAGTTTCATTTCATTGTTCACTTATTCCAAAAACATCAGCTTCAGGTCTAGGTCTAAATTTTTTGACTACGTTTGCTTTAAGAGGTTGTGTATATTACAAATTGCCATATTTAAAAATACATAAATAAATTAATAAAAAACATATACATAAATCTATGTTTGTTTATTTGTTGTTATAAAGTAAAACCAATTTTGTCAACATGCAAAAGAGTCATCAATCATGACATCGTATAAAGAAACTGGCGTCAAAAAAAAAAAAAAAAAAAAAAAATTATAAAATTTCTTTAACAAACAAAATGGGTTGTTGTTTAGTTTTAGTTGTTTTTGTCTTAACATAACATGATGCTGACTGACCTTTTTTTTCTCTTGGCCTTTAAAGAAAAGTGGCAAGAGGGGCAAGTAGAAATTTAAATGGTTTATATGGTTAAATTGTCATCTAGAGTTGAAAATATTTCGTTTTTTTTTTTTTTCATTTTATCAAAATGTTGCGTGTTAAAAAACAGCAAAAAAGTGTCAGTTAGTATTTATTTTGTTGTGAGTGTTTTAGAATAAATAAGTGGAGGTTGATGGAATGGTGTAGTAAGTAAGTAACAGAGTATTGACTACAGAGATACAGATATAGTATGGTTTATAACAAACCATGTAATGTCAATTTTGCTACAAAGTATTTTCTTGAAAACAAGAAGTAACAGTTCTGGTTTTGTGTGTTGGCTAAATAATGACATCAAATGAGTTAATAATTGCTGGCTACTACATAAAACATAAATTAAGAAAAAAAAAAACGGAAACGTTTTTAGTTTGTTCTACGGACAATATATGATGAGAAAAAGTATAAAGCTAAAGAAATTAAAGAAAAATGATTAATATTGTTTTAATTGAAGAAATTTCAACATTAAATTCAATCTTAAGTCTCCTACCGGGCGGCTTAAAGTGAAAGGTTTTAAACAGATTTTTAATAATTTTAATTGCACTTAAATGTAACGGATATATGATACCAAATTGTTGAAAATTGCTTTAAATTATTTCAATTTCTTTAGTTTTAAATAATAAAAATTCCTTAACTTGCGTTTTCCTATTTAACAAAAGGTTAATATAATTATTTCTCCTGAAAAAAAACCATACACTTAAAGATTTTATTTATAACATTTTAGCACCTTATGTCTATTTTAGCTCACACAGCCTAAATGCCGTCCAAATAGTTAGTTTTTTTGTCTTTCAACTTATTTTTTCAATATATTTTATTAACATGAAACTAATGAACTTCATAAATGTCATGAAAATAACACAGTTTAGACACAAAAATCTACAAAAAAAAAAAAAAAAAAATGAAATATTTGAAATGTTCCAACAAAAAACTCCAAGAAAATCTTAAATCTAAAACATTGTTGTAATTCAAACACGACTTTAATTTATGAGCTTTAGACAATACAGCTTTTTTTCTATACATTTGATAATATTTTGTAATAAACTGATAGATTTTTTGTGTTACCAAAAACTATTGGTTGCTTGTTTTTTTGGTAATAAAAATTGCAAAATTTTAAAAAATCAAAACGTATGTCATATATTAAAGTCATATGGTTATAGAAATAGTAAAAGGTTTTTTTTTGGTCGCAAAATTTACAACATGACCTCCTCTTGATTGTGTCAAATTGTATTGAAATTAATTATAAAATACACAGAAAATAAAATTGAATTTTTTATATATTTTAATTACAATTTTCTAAAAGCTTTCTTATTGAATAATACTCAGTAAAATTACTTAAAAGCCAAATCAAAGAGTTTTTTCCAAAAAACCTGTTTTAGCAGAAAGCTTTTTCATAAAGCTTGAAATACTTTTCAATTATACTGTTTAGTTGAAAAGGTTTTTCGTTAAACCTTTTTATTATATTTCTTTGTTAGAAAGCTTTTTCAATTTGTTTTTAAAAAATGTTGTAAATGTTTTTTTTTTATTAAAGCTTTATATTATTTCCAATTAAATTTTTTTTATTTAAAGCTTTTTTACATGTATTTTTAACAAAAAAATTTTTAATTAAAGAAATAAACTTTTTTGTATGAAAGCTTTTCAAAAAGCTTTTTTATTATAATGATTTTCATTTATGCTTTTTTATTAGAAAGCTTTTACAATTAAGCTTTTTTTATAAATAAGCTTTCAGTTGGTTTTTAAAGCTTTAGATTACACAGTTATCCCATTAAGCTTTTTGTTAAAAAGCTATTCCATAAAGCTTTTTTATTCCTATATTTTTTTTCTTTTTCCATTTAATACTTGTACTACCTCCAACATGATTTTTTATTTAAAAGCTTTTTTAGTTCGATTTTTTATTAGAAAGCTTTCCAATAGTTCACTTATTGAAAATTTTGTTTATGAAAGAGTTTTTTTATTGAAAAGCTTTACCATTGTATATTTTTATTCATACAATTTTGCAGCTTTTTTAACAATATTAAAAGCTTTTAATTAAAAACTTTTCTATTCATCTTTTTAATTAACTCTAAAAAAGCTTTTATTTTTCATGAAGCTGTTTATTAAAATGCTATGTTCTATTATTATCAAATTATTTTTTTTTTTTATTACAAAGCTTTCTTAATTCGTTTTTGTAATAAGATTTTTGTTATAAAGCTTTTACAATAAGCTTTTAAAAATAACTTTTTTTGTTTTATTAAAATGCTATGTTCAATTATTTTCATATTTTTATATTTTCATATTTTTATTAAAAAGCTGTCATAATTCGCTTTAGTAATAAGATTTTTTGCAAAGCTTTTACAATAAGCTTTTGTAAATAACTTTTTTAGTAAGTATTATGCAAAAAGCTTTTTTATTAAAATTAATTTAATAAAATTAAATACAGTTTTTTTTATTAAACAGATTTTTCAAAAGCTTTATTACGAAAATTTATCAAGCTCTTTTAAGTTGTTTTTTTTATTAAGAAGCTGTTTTAATACTTTTTTTTATTTAAAAAGCTTTTGCATTAATTTTCTTATATAAATTAGCCTTTTTACAAAAAAGCTCTATTAAACATCTTCGTGTACAAAGCATTTAAAGAAAGGCTTTAAAACTTTTATCAAAAGCTTTTTCGTTAAGCTTTTTCTCAAAATTTTTCCAATAAGCGTTTTTATTTAAAAGCCTTATTAATAATCTTCTTGTAGAAACCCATTCCATAAACTTTTCAAAAGTCTTTTCTATGCAACTACACTCAACTATGAAAAAAAAGCTTTTATCATAGAAAAAATAATAATTTTTTTAAAAAATATTTTCACTAATAATACAGTTTAATGAATGTACAATGTAATGTACATTGTACATAGCTTCTAAAAAACATTTCTCCAAATAAAGCTTTTTCAAGAAAACTAATCTTAGTGAAGAAAGCTAATAAATAAAACAAAATTCACCTGCTATGATTACATCCAAAATTACAACATTAAAACTCAAACAACAACATATCTTTTCATAAAATAAACGAAAACCTTAAAAAGATGCAACTTTTACCTTGAACCTTATAAACATTTTCTATATAAGTAGTTTACTACTATATTTAAAAGAAAAACGATGCATATATCAAACCTTTTTCTGGTTTGCATCACCCAACAAAATGAAACAAAAACCCAAAATGTCAACAAATTGATTGGCATTTAAAGCTCAAAACCAAAATTCAAACAAGCAGAAAAACTAACAAAAAAAAAAAACACAACAAAGGAAAAAATCATTTCAAACAAAAAAAAAAAAAAAACTCTCAAGCTTAACAGAAAACAACAATAATTTTTTTCTGCTCAAAACAAACTACAGAAAACATCAGCCAATATAACATGATCAACATGATGACAGCAAATAAATAAAAGGATGTTTTATACAGAATACAACAAACTGCAGCAGCAACAACAACAACAATAACGAAAGCTTAAAAAAGAAACCCTTGCAACAAAAATTGCCTTAAAAAACACAAATACAATAAAATACCAAACAACCAACATCAGCAGCAGCAACAACAACAACAACAACAGAAACTGAAACAAAACAATTCGTTTGACAAAATTTATTGTAGCAAATGTAGCAAGAAAAATAACAACAACAACGAAAAATGAAAAAGAATTCCTGCCAATTCTTTACAAAGACTTTGTTGTTCGAAAAGAACGTTAAGAACCAACTACACAGCGAAAAACATCCTTTCAGCTATTTTGCATACCATTCGTAAAGAAATACCAAAAAATATACAACAACAACATACAGAAAAACTTTAGAGGAAGAATAAACAACATCAATAGCAACAATAACAACAACAACAACAATGTTTAGTGCAAATAAAAGAATGGACAGTTTAAAATAAAACTTTTTTCATTTTACAAGACACAACGATGAGTATTTAAGATCAACCATTTTTTAACTCGTATTTTGTTGTTGTTGCCTTTTTGAGTTTTGTTGTTTATTTTGAAATGTTGCACACTGAGAGAAACAATTAGCAAAAGAGGAGAAACTTCTTAAAGGAGGATATAAAAAGTTAACTAGAACTGAATAAGAACTGAACTAGAACTGAACTAGAACTGAACTAGAACTGAACTAGAACTGAACTAGAACTGAACTAGAACTGAACTAGAACTGAACTAGAACTGAACTAGAACTGAACTAGAACTGAACTAGAACTGAACTAGAACTGAACTAGAACTGAACTAGAACTGAACTAGAACTGAACTAGAACTGAACTAGAACTGAACTAGAACTGAACTAGAACTGAACTAGAACTGAACTAGAACTGAACTAGAACTGAACTTGAACTGAACTAGAACTGAACTAGAACTGAACTAGAACTGAACTAGAACTGAACTAGAACTGAACTAGAACTGAACTAGAACTGAACTAGAACTGAACTAGAACTGAACTAGAACTGAACTAAAACTGAACTAGAACTGAACTAGAACTGAACTAGAACTGAACTAGAACTGAACTAGAACTGAACTAGAACTGAACTAGAACTGAACTAGAACTGAACTAGAACTGAACTAGAACTGAACTAGAACTGAACTAGAACTGAACTAGAACTGAACTAGAACTGAACTAGAACTGAACTAGAACTAAACTAGAACTAACTAGAACTAAACTAGAACTGAACTAGAACTGAACTACCGAGAATTTTGTGTGCAAAAATCCCAAATTTCGTAGTGTAAAGAGTAGAACAAGGAATTGAGTTTTGAATTTTTTTCTTTTCAGCCTAAAACTGATCTTGAACTTGTTGGTTTATTTGGCAATACAGTGCAGTGCAGCGCTGTGTATTTGCAGGAATACATTTTTATTTAATACTTGGGATTGTATCGCGTATGTCGGCGGCGGCATGTGGTTATAACGTACAATTTTGTATGTGAAGTATGTAGAGTTTGTGTTTGTTTGTTGCTTATTGTCTTTGGGTTTTTTGTCGATATTTTTTTTTTTGTACTTCTTGGGTATTTTTCGTTCAATTTTTTTTTTTTTTTGTAATTCTTGCTTATGTCCACACCATTGATGTTGTTGTAGTTTGATGATGATGACGATGTTGCTCTGTAGTTGCTGTTACTGCTGCAATATGTATGTGTTTCATACCCCATTCTATAAGAAATTAAATTAACGAGATATGTCAACGATGAATTCATTGCAATGGCTTAAGCTTAAATGCCGCCATTCTTTGGCATACAATATATTTGTTATTGTTGTCGTTGAATATATTTTCCTTTCGTTGTAGTATTTTTTTCTTCTTATTTTTTATTACTTGGTGGAAGCTTCTTACTTGCAGCAGCAGCAGCATCAGTAATAGCTTCAACATACAACAACAGCATTAGCTACACAACAGCCGTATTATTCCAGCAATTTCATTTGGGGATTTAAAGTGTGCCTTTAACTCTCTGCCCGGACTATGGTTGACTGTCTAAACGGCTGACTGGTTGGTTTTGGTTTGTTGGCTGACTGCTTGCGTCCTGTTAACCGCATTTAAGCATTTACTTACTTTATTTTTATTCAATGTTTTGAAACGATTTTTAAATTTCTTTATTTTTGTTTATTTCTTTAGAATATCTGTTTTTTTTTTATATTTGTGGCTGCAACTCCTTTTCAAACTTCAACTGCTGCTGTTTAGCTTTTGTGCAACAAGTGGTTAAATGAATTAGCTTTATTTTGCATTTATACTTAAGCATAGCAAATACAATTTTCTGTCCCTGACTCTGCAGTCTTCTTTCAGCTACTCGTATGTTTAAACAAGTATCATGGCTATTTATCTCTAGTAAGAATTTTTTATGCTGCCCCTTTCCCTTTTCTTAAAAATTAAGTTTAATTTTATTTTTTTTTTTTTTTGTTCTTTTCGAAATTGTACATTGAAGTTTGTCGTTGTCATCATCATCATCAGTTTCCATCGCTCAATATAATGACATTACAAAGCAATTGTTGGCCATGTTGCAAATGTTTTCGCTCTCTATGGTCGTTTCAGGGACACAGTAGGTTTATTTGTATTGTTATTGTTATGCAGCATTTAAATCTAAAGATTTGTTTATTCTCTACACGGTATTAGGGTCATTTGGTACTAAGAAATTAAATCTGTATAAGAAGTAGAAGAAGATGCCAGTAGAAAGGAACTTGTAGATTTGTATCTTGGTTCCTGGGAAGTTTATGAGAAGGTCTGTTAAAATATATATACTTAAAGGAAAAGGATAAGAAACATATTTATTTTAAACAGGGGATGGATAAATGGTATGAAGATTTTTTTGGAAATTGAAAACTTTTAACATCTCAAACAAAAGTAAAGAAACTTATTTTTTAAGAAAACTGCACTAAGAAAACATATCTCAATAGAATAGTTCAGTTCTAGTTCAGTTCTAGTTCAGTTCTAGTTCAGTTCTAGTTCAGTTCTAGTTCAATTCTAGTTCAGTTCTAGTTCAGTTCTAGTTCAGTTCTAGTTCAGTTCTAGTTCAGTTCTAGTTCAGTTCTAGTTCAGTTCTAGTTCAGTTCTAGTTCAGTTCTAGTTCAGTTCTAGTTCAGTTCTAGTTCAGTTCTAGTTCAGTTCTAGTTCAGTTCTAGTTCAGTTCTAGTTCAGTTCTAGTTCAGTTCTAGTTCAGTTCTAGTTCAGTTCTAGTTCAGTTCTAGTCAGTTCTAGTTCAGTTCTAGTTCAGTTCTAGTTCAGTTCTAGTTCAGTTCTAGTTCAGTTCTAGTTCAGTTCTAGTTCAGTTCTAGTTCAGTTCTAGTTCAGTTCTAGTTCAGTTCTAGTTCAGTTCTAGTCAGTTCTAGTTCAGTTCTAGTTCAGTTCTAGTTCAGTTCTAGTTCAGTTCTAGTTCAGTTCTAGTTCAGTTCTAGTTCAGTTCTAGTTCAGTTCTAGTTCAGTCTAGTCAGTTCTAGTTCAGTTCTAGTTCAGTTCTAGTTCAGTTCTAGTTCAGTTCTAGTTCAGTTCTAGTTCAGTTCTAGTTCAGTTCTAGTTCAGTTCTAGTTCAGTTCTAGTTCAGTTCTAGTTCAGTTCTAGTTCAGTTCTAGTTCAGTTCTAGTTCAGTTCTAGTTCAGTTCTAGTTCAGTTCTAGTTCAGTTCTAGTTCAGTTCTAGTTCAGTTCTAGTTCAGTTCTAGTTCAGTTCTAGTTCAGTTCTAGTTCAGTCTAGTCAGTTCTAGTTCAGTTCTAGTTCAGTTCTAGTTCAGTTCTAGTTCAGTTCTAGTTCAGTTCTAGTTCAGTTCTAGTTCAGTTCTAGTTCAGTTCTAGTCAGTTCTAGTTCAGTTAGTCAGTTCTTCAGTTCTAGTTCAGTTCTAGTTCAGTTCTAGTTCAGTTCTAGTTCAGTTTAGTTCAGTTCTAGTTCAGTTCTAGTTCAGTTCTAGTTCAGTTCTAGTTCAGTTCTAGTTCAGTTCTAGTTCAGTTCTAGTTCAGTTCTAGTTCAGTTCTAGTTCAGTTCTAGTTCAGTTCTAGTTCAGTTCTAGTTCAGTTCTAGTTCAGTTCTAGTTCAGTTCTAGTTCAGTTCTAGTTCAGTTCTAGTTCAGTTCTAGTTCAGTTCTAGTTCAGTTCTAGTTCAGTTCTAGTTCAGTTCTAGTTCAGTTCTAGTTCAGTTCTAGTTCAGTTCTAGTTCAGTTCTAGTTCAGATCTAGTTCAGTTCTAGTTCAGTTCTAGTTCAGTTCTAGTTCAGTTCTAGTTCAGTTCTAGTTCAGTTCTAGTTCAGTTCTAGTTCAGTTCTAGTTCAGTTCTAGTTCAGTTCTAGTTCAGTTCTAGTTCAGTTCTAGTTCAGTTCTAGTTCAGTTCTAGTTCAGTTCTAGTTCAGTTCTACTTCAGTTCAGTTCAGTTCTAGTTCGGTTCTAGTTAAGTTCTAGAACAGTTCTAGTTCAGCACTAGTTCAGTTCTAGTTCAGTTCTAGCTTTGTATTATTATTTTGTTAAAGATAATTCAAGCTACACAAGATATGTATTTTAGCCTCAAAACACAAGTGTTCAATTATCTTTTATAAAAACTTCATATTTTAGTATTAATTTGTATATAAAACCGTTAATGGCGGATATAGAAGAATTACAATTTATAACCCAAAGCTACATACTTTCTAATATCGGAGGCTTTAATTCTAAAAAAGTTTAGTTAATACTCATAATTAATGCTAACTATTGTTAACTAAAAAAGCTAAATTAAAGCTAATTTAAGCTATTTATATGCAAATGGTAGCAATTGCACAGCTTGTAGGTTTTTTTCTTAGCAATTCATTTTTATAGTTTTCATTCATAGAATAACAACTTCCTTGTTACTAATAAGAGTAGAATTTTTTTCTGTTTTATGGCTTTTAGCTTTAATAAACAAATTTTACTGCTAATTAGTAGAAGTAGAATGCCTCAAAAGAAATTGAGATGTAAAATGGAAGATTTATTAGTGAATATAAAATCCATGTAAAGGTAGGGAATTTAGTTACAAGTTATTAGATGAAAATACTTTAAAAACTTGTGTGCGTATTTGTTTTACAATTTCAATTACATTTTTAGCTTTTAAAATTCTTAAATTTGTCAAAGGATTGTAAATAAACGCTTTTATTAACTTAAGCTTTAGCGTTTTACTGAAAAATTATTATTTTTATTACAAAAAAATTCAATTCATATTTTCCTTTTGTATAACTTTAACCATTATATTTTGTTATTTCTATTATTTTATTTAATTTTTTCTCGTTATTGTTGTTGATTTTTTAATAATCAATTGCATGACTAATATCAACTATATTTGGGTCATGCAAAATAGTTTTTTGGTTTTTTGCCAGCCTTCGTATAGCCGTTTGCTAAGCTTGTCTCGCAGCAATAGCAAAACAGAAACCATTAAAATTGTTTCTTGCCTGCTGTAGCAAGCTGGCTGACTAGAAAAATCTATAATTTACCAAAAACAGAAAATGAAAAGTAGAAAAAATATATGAAGAAAAAAAATATTAAAGCAATTTTTTTTTTCTTGCTATTATTTAACTATTGGTAGACAAAGACACAAAGCAAGTGCATTATTAGCCCGAAAATAAAAACGAGTATTTGCATATTTTTCAATCAATTTAAATTGCAGGTCATACTCATGCAAAACACACATAGAGACATTTTCAAAGTTTGAAAATGGAAAAATGAATATTTGTTTCCAGAGGACATGAACGAACCGTAAAGCAGCTACACAAAGTTAAGAAAGTGTAAGTCCGAAGTTAGGAAAGTCCCAGATCAGGAAAGTTTTCTTTAGAAAAGTGTCTTGGGCATCTGAAAAAATTATAGGCAGTTTAAGTAAGTTAGTTAGTGAGTTAGTTAGTTAGTTAGTTGGTTAGATAGTTAGTTAGTTAGTAAGTTAGTTAGTTAGTTAGTTAGTTAGTTAGTTAGTTAGTTAGTTAGTTAGTTAGTTAGTTAGTAGTTAGTAGTTAGTTAGTTAGTTAGTTAGTTAGTTAGTTAGTTAGTTAGTTAGTTAGTTAGTTAGTTAGTTAGTTAGTTAGTTAGTTAGTTGTAGTTAGTTAGTTAGTTAGTTAGTAGTTAGTTAGTTAGTTAGTTGTTAGTTAGTTAGTTAGTTAGTTAGTTAGTTAGTAGTTAGTTAGTTAGTTAGTTTAGTTAGTTAGTTAGTTAGTTAGTTAGTTAGTTAGTTAGTTAGTTATTTAGTATTAGTAGTTAGTTAGTAGTTAGTTAGTTAGTTAGTTAGTTAGTTAGTTAGTTGTTAGTTAGTTAGTAGTAGTTAGTTAGTTAGTTAGTTAGTTAGTTAGTTAGTTAGTTAGTTAGTTAGTTAGTAGTAGTTAGTAGTTAGTTAGTTAGTTAGTTAGTTAGTTAGTTAGTTAGTTAGTAGTTAGTTAGTTAGTTAGTTAGTTAGTTATTAGCAAGTTAGTTAGTTAGTTAGTTAGTAGTTAGTTAGTTAGTTAGTTAGTTAGTTAGTTAGTTATTAGTTAGTTATTTAGTTAGTTAGTTAGTTAGTTATTTAGTTAGTTATTTAGTTAGTTAGTAGTTAGTTAGTTAGTTAGTTAGTTAGTTAGTTAGTTAGTTAGTTAGTTAGGTTAGTTAGTAGTAGTTAGTTAGTTAGTTTAGTTAGTTAGTTAGTTAGTTAGTTAGTTAGTTAGGTTAGTAGTTAGTTAGTTAGTTAGTTAAGTTAGTTAGTTAGTTAGTTAGTTAGTTAGTTAGTAGTTAGATTAGTTAGTTAGTTTTAGTTAGTTAGTTAGTTAGTTAGTTAGTTAGTTAGTTAGTTAGTTAGTAGTTAGTATTAGTTAGTTAGGTTAGTTAGTTAGTTAGTTAGTTAGTTAGTTAGTAGTAGTTAGTTAGTTAGTTAGTTAGTTAGTAGTTAGTTAGTTAGTTAGTTAGTTAGGTTAGTTAGTTAGTTAGTTAGTTAGTTAGTTAGATTAGTTAGTTAGTTAGTTAGTAGTTAGTTAGTAGTTAGTTAGTAGTTAGTTAGTTAGCTTTAGTAGTTAGTTAGTATAGTTAGTTAGTTAGTTAGTTAGTAGTTAGTTAGTTAGTTAGGTAGTTAGTTAGTTAGTAGTTAGTTAGTAGTTAGTTAGTAGTAGTTAGTTAGTTAGTTAGTTAGTTAGTTAGTTAGTTAGTAGTTAGTTAGTTAGTTAGTTAGTTAGTTAGTTAGTTAGTTAGTTAGTTAGTTAGTAGTTAGTTAGTTAGTTAGTTAGTTAGTTAGTAGTTAGTTAGTTAGTTAGTTAGTTAAGTTAGTTAGTAGTTAGTTAGTTAGTTAGTTAGTTAGTTAGTTAGTTAGTTAGTTAGTTAGTTAGTTAGTAGTTAGTTAGTTAGTAGTTAGTTAGTTAGTTAGTAGTTAGTTAGTAGTTAGTTAGTTAGTTAGTTAGTTAGTTAGTTAGTAGTTAGTTAGTTAGTTAGTTAGTTAGTTAGTTAGTTAGTTAGTTAGTAGTAGTAGTTAGTTAGTTAGTTAGTTAGTTAGTTAGTTAGTAGTTAGGTAGTTAGTTAGTTAGTTAGTTAGTAGTTAGTTAGTTAGTTAGTTAGTAGTTAGTTAGTTAGTGTTAGTTAGTTAGTTAGTTAGTAGTAGTTAGTTAGTAGTTAGTTAGTAGTTAGTTAGTTAGTTAGTAGTTAGTTAGTTAGTTAGTAGTTAGTTATTAGTTAGTTAGTGATTAGTGAGTTAGTTGTAGTTAGTTAGTTAGTTAGTTTCCCCCTCCATTTTCTTTCGTTCTCAAACCCTCAATCGCCACATATGCTTTGTCTGCATGCTGTGTCTGATAATTTGGTACATTTGCACAATTTTTATTTTGCACAATTTTTTATTACTATTGTATTTGGGAAAATGTTAAACGTTTAAATCTCGTTTTTCCTAATAGTATAACCAAAAGGATTTTCATTAGTATGTTTATTTTATTTTGCTGTTTTTTCTGTTTAAGGGGGCATTTAAATGAAATGTAGGTAAATGGATGTATGTAAACTTTATTTAGCTGCTGGCTTTGGGTTTATTATTATTCTTTTTGTCTAAGCAATCATCATTTGTAGTGTTTGATATTATTTTTATATTACTTTAGTGGCCTTTTTTTATAAAAGTGAGATAAAGTGTAATTGTGATTTATATCGGGCAAATAAACAATTAATTTGCAAAAATGCTTTTTTTAACTTTCTTTTTCAAATGTAAAACGAAGCGCTAATTTTCTTTTACAAATATTGTTTATGAATAAAAATCAGGCTTTAAAAGTATTTTTTCTTTCATTCAGATATTCCAATAATAATATTTTTAGTAAATCTCCATAGCATATTGGTACAATGTAACAACTATTTTAGTAATTTTTAACTGTTAATATATTTTTAACTGTATATTAATTAAAATTCTTTATATGCTGTTTGACTTTTATGTAAATTATAGAATACGGAAGTAGTTTCATTTATTACTCATCACACTGTTAAATATTTTATAAATGTGTTATTTTTTAATAAATTTTAATAGGTGTTATACTACTTAATGCCTATTTGGATTATGATCTTTTCACATTTATAGTAATTTATTAATTGATTAGATCATAATAAAATTCGATATAGCTATTTGTGAAATACAAATTTTATTTTTTTATTGTGTTAAAATATTTATGGTTCAAAAAATTCCACTTAATAATACGAGTAAAGCCTAAGTTTTAAAAAATGATATGCAAATAGAGTTTTTCAATTAGATCCAACAACTAGCTAAAAAACAACTGTTCTTCTTACTATAGAGAAAACCGATTTCCCTAATTGTCAAAATTTAGCTAATATCCAGAGACAAATATTAACTTACATTATAATTCAAAACTTAAGCCAAAAAATATTAGCAACAATATTAAAAACTTCCGGGTCACGATCACTGAACACCCGAAAGTCTCTTCGGTTTATATTAACTTTGAATTTTTGTTTATATCTAAAGAAGTGGCCTTCATTAAAACTATTCATTTCTCCTTTTTTGCTTTTTTCTTTGTACAAAAAACCCAAATCTATTTATGTTATTAAAATTGCGTGTTTGGTTAAAAAGTTTTCAATTTTTTTTTTGTTAATTTCGCAGATGCTTCATGTATATTGGAATAATAATACTTTATAAATGGTTGCCTCATTAATTTCCACTCATCGAAATCAAATGAAATTAGTTCTTTTGAAAAATTCTACGTTTTCAATTACTGATCAAAAATATACACGCATTTAAAATGTAATTGTAAGCGCCTCAGAGATAAGTAGCTTTGGAACATAAATAAACCGATAAAAGAGAATAAAAAGAATAAAAGCAAAAGGCAAAAGCAGAAGGAGGGGGGGGGGGTGAAAACAAAGGAGCAGAGCAGGAGAGAAAACGGAAAAAAAAGAGAGCGGAAGAAGAAGGGGGAGGCGGCGGAGCAAAGGAGGGGGAAAGAAAAAAGGAAGGGAAACAAACAAGGGAGGGACAACGGCGGGGGGGCCAACGAACGAACGAACGAACGAAAACGAACGAACGAACGAAGCGAACGAACGAACGAACGAACGAACGAACAGAACGAACTAACGAACGAACTAACGAACGAACGAACGAACGAACGAACGAACGAACGAAGAACGAAACGAACGAACGAACGAACGAACGAACGAACGAACGAACGAACGAACGAACGAACGACGAACAACGAACGAACGAACGAACGAACGAACGAACGAACGAACGAAACGAACGAACGAACGAACGAACGAACGAACGAACGAACGAACGAACGAACGAACGAACGAACGAACGAACGAACGAACGAACGAACGAACGAACGAACGAACAAACGAACGAACGAACGAACGAACGAACGAACGAACGAACGAACGAACGAACGAACGAACGAACGAACGACGAACGAACGAACGAACTAACGAACGAACGAACGAACGAACGAACGAACGAACGAACGAATACGAACGAACGAACGAACGAACGAACGAACGAACGAACTAACGAACGAACGAACGACAACGAACGAACGAACGTAACGAACGAACGAACGAACGAACGAACGAACGAAACGAACGAATAACGAACGACGAACTAACGATACTAACTAATAACAACGAACTAACGAACTAATACGTACACTCACTAACTAACTAACAACTAAACTAACTAACTAACTAAACTAAAATACCACTAACTAACTAACTAATAACTAACTAATAACTAACTAACTAACTAACTAACTAACTAACTAAACTAACTAACCTAACTAACTAACTAACTAACCAACCAAAGTCCTAAGTCCTTTTGCAGAATTTTTAGGGCAGTACATGATAAAAGGGATTATGTCCTGCAATGTCCTTTGTTAAAGACTTTTCCTATTTTTCATTACAAATGAACAATATGCTTCCATTGTTTTAGTTCTGTCCATGAAAGGGTTAAGGCCTTCACTTAGGCGGAGGGGTTTTTTAAAAAATTCTCTTGCTTTTCAAGTTTCTTTAAAATATAACAATTTCATTTAGAACACTCCTCATTTTGAAGCATTTTAATTTCATACCATACAATAACAAACAAAGATATTGAAACAATATATTCCATATACATATGTATGTGAACACACTTGTGCGATTTTAATGTTTTATGATAATAATGTCGTTACTGATAATGATGAGCAAAAGAAGAAAAAAAAACAACAACATAAATAAAGTAACAGAAAATGTATAGAGGTGTGTTTTAAAGTTATTTTTTTAGTAATAATTTAAGCAACAAAAAGAATGAACAAAAAACATAAGAAGTAGCAAATCAAACCATAATCATAAAGTTAACATTAAAACCAAAACAAAATGATCATCTTCAGCAACATTATATTGATCGATTTTAAGTACAAGAACATAGGTACTTGTTGTTGTTGTTTTTGCTGCACAAAAGTAGTAGTAGTAGTAGTGTTAGTAAAGTACCTTAAGAATGTACTTTAAGCTAAGAAAAATACCTTAAAATAATACTCATCATAATATAATGCCGACACAGACGCCATATCTGTTAGTATGATGAACTAAAATGACTCTCGCTCTCTCTTTTTTTTTTGTGTTTTTGAGTGACTGACAGCTCGTCATTGTCAGTATGGACAAGTATGTACAGAAGAATAAAAAAAACAACAATATCATCTTAATAATAATACAAAAACCACATTATGGGCCAAAAAAAAAAAAAAAGACAAGAAAGAAAGCTAAAATAAACCCTTTTTTTTGGAAGCCACATAATTACACTGCATGTCTTGGGAGAAAGGGAAAATTTGCTATTATATGTATATGAAATGCATACATACATATGTATGTGTGAGAAAATAGATATTGTCAACGTTTGATATGAAGAAAATTTTGTTCCATATGATTCTGCTAGTCAATTGTCTATCTTGAATGAATTATTGTAGGAAATTCCAGAAATTTTTGAAAAATAGTTTTTCCTTAATCTTTTTACTGGCAGTGTATTTTTGCTTAACTCCATATTTGAAAAGATTTACAAAATGAAATGAAAAATTTTTTTGTGCCAATCAACTTAAAGTTATTCTGAGTCCAGAAAAAAAAAAACTTCTTAACCACAAATTGCAAACAATTATGGAGGCACTTGCATTTTAAGATTTTTGTAGAAAATTTTAGTAAAAATTTTAATATTTTTGTGAAAAATTAAATTAAAAAAATCTAATTTAAAAAAATTAAAATTTTGCAAAAAATAAAATATTAAGTGAAAATTTTAAATTTCGTAGCAGTCATTAAACCTCGAATATGTTTGTGGTGATAATGTGTCCATTTCATGACGAAATATTATTGGTTGCAAGACCTATCTTTTGAATGCGGTTTTTGAATGGCACCTATCTGTCAATTATTCTCGAAAATGTCGAATTTGAGGCATTGCTCCAAGAAGACTAGAATCAAGACCAACAAAGCGCTTGCAAAATAATTGGGAGCCTTTCAAGCTGCAATTTCTAAATGTTTGAATACAGCAGGAGTCATAAGCAAGGAAATCGGAATGAAGACGAGAGACCCAGGAGCATCATGGTAATGACTTGTCTTAGTCAGTAAGTTAGTTAGTTAGTTAGTTAGTTAGTTAGTCAGTTAGTTAGTTAGTCAGTTAGTTAGTTAGTAGTAGTTAGTTAGTTAGTCTAAGTTAGTAGTTAGTAGTTAGTTAGTTAGTTAGTTAGTTAGTAGTTAGTTAGTTAGTTAGTTAGTTAGTTAGTTAGTTAGTTAGTTAGGGTTAGTTATAAGTTAGTTAGTTAGTTAGTAGTAGTTAGTTCGTTAGTTAGTTAGTAGTTAGTTAGTTAGTTAGTAGTTAGTAGTTAGTTAGTTAGTTAGGTTAGTTAGTTAGTTAGTTAGTTAGTTAGTTAGTTAGTTTAGTTAGTTAGTAGTTAGTTAGTTAGTTAGTTAGTTAGTTAGTTAGTTAGTTAGTTAGTTAGTTAGTTAGTTAGTTAGTTAGTTAGTTAGTTAGTTAGTAGTTAGTTAGTTAGTTAGTTAGTTAGTAGTTAGTTAGTTAGTTAGTTAGTAGTTAGTTAGTTAGTTAGTTAGTTAGTTAGTTAGTTAGTTAGTAGTTAGTAGTTAGTTAGTTAGTTAGTTAGTTAGTTAGTTAGTTAGTTAGTTAGTTAGTTAGTTAGTTAGTTTGTTGTTTTGTTAGTTTGTTAGTTAGTTAGTAGTTAGTTAGTTAGTTAGTTAGTAGTTAGTTAGTTAGTTAGTTAGTTAGTTAGTTAGTTAGTTAGTAGTTAGTTAGTTAGTTAGTTAGTTAGTTAGTAGTTAGTTAGTTAGTTAGTTAGTTAGTTAGTTAGTTAGTAGTAGTTAGTTAGTTAGTTAGTTAGTTAGTTAGTTAGTTAGTTAGTTAGTTAGTTAGTTAGTTAGTTAGTAGTTAGTTAGTTAGTTAGTTAGTTAGTTAGTTAGTTAGTTAGTTAGTTAGTTAGTTAGTTAGTTGTTAGTTAGTTAGTTAGTTAGTTAGTTAGTTAGTTAGTTAGTTAGTTAGTTAGTTAGTTAGTTAGTTAGTTAGTTAGTTAGTTAGTTAGTTAGTTAGTTAGTTAGTTAGTTAGTTAGTTAGTTAGTTAGTTAGTTAGTTAGTTAGTTAGTTAGTTAGTTAGTTAGTTAGTTAGTTAGTTAGTTAGTTAGTTAGTTAGTTAGTTAGTAGTTAGTTAGTTGTTAGTTAGTTAGTTAGTTAGTTAGTTAGTTAGTTAGTTAGTTAGTTAGTTAGTTAGTTAGTTAGTTAGTTAGTTAGTTAGTTAGTTAGTTAGTTAGTTAGTTAGTTAGTTAGTTAGTTAGTTAGTTAGTTAGTTAGTAGTTAGTTAGTTAGTTAGTAGTTAGTTAGTTAGTTAGTTAGTTAGTTAGTTAGTTAGTTAGTTAGTTAGTTAGTTAGTTAGTTAGTTAGTTAGTTAGTTAGTTAGGTTAGTTAGTTAGTTAGTTAGTTAGTAGTTAGTTAGTTAGTTAGTTAGTTAGTTAGTTAGTTAGTTAGTTAGTAGTTAGTTAGTTAGTTAGTTAGTTAGTTAGTTAGTTAGTAGTTAGTTAGTTAGTTAGTTAGTTAGTAGTAGTTAGTTAGTTAGTTAGTAGTTAGTTAGTTAGTTAGTTAGTTAGTTAGTTAGTTAGTTAGTTAGTTAGTTAGTTAGTTAGTTAGTTAGTTAGTTAGTTAGTTAGTTAGTTAGTTAGTTAGTTAGTTAGTAGTTAGTTAGTTAGTTAGTAGTTAGTTAGTTAGTTAGTTAGTTAGTAGTTAGTTAGTTAGTTAGTTAGTTAGTTAGTTAGTTAGTTAGTTAGTTAGTTAGTTAGTAGTTAGTTAGTTAGTTAGTTAGTTAGTTAGTTAGTTAGTTAGTTAGTTAGTTAGTTAGTAGTTAGTTAGTAGTTAGTTAGTTAGTTAGTTAGTTAGTTAGTTAGTTAGTAGTTAGTTAGTTAGTTAGTTAGTAGTAGTTAGTTAGTTAGTTAGTTAGTTAGTTAGTTAGTTAGTTAGTTAGTTAGTTAGTTAGTTAGTTAGTTAGTTAGTTAGTTAGTAGTTAGTTAGTTAGTTAGTAGTTAGTTAGTTAGTAGTTAGTTAGTTAGTTAGTTAGTAGTTAGTTAGTAGTTAGTTAGTTAGTTAGTTAGTTAGTTAGTTAGTTAGTTAGTAGTTAGTTAGTTAGTTAGTTAGTTAGTTAGTTAGTTAGTTAGTTAGTTAGTTAGTTAGTAGTTAGTTAGTTAGTTAGTTAGTTAGTTAGTTAGTTAGTTAGTTAGTAGTTAGTTAGTTAGTTAGTTAGTTAGTTAGTTAGTAGTTAGTTAGTTAGTTAGTTAGTTAGTTAGTTAGTTAGTTAGTTAGTTAGTTAGTAGTTAGTTAGTTAGTTAGTAGTTAGTTAGTTAGTAGTTAGTTAGTTAGTTAGTTAGTTAGTTAGTTAGTTAGTTAGTTAGTTAGTTAGTTAGTTAGTTAGTTAGTTAGTTAGTTAGTTAGTTAGTTAGTTAGTTAGTTAGTTAGTTAGTTAGTTAGTTAGTTAGTTAGTTAGTTAGTTAGTTAGTTAGTTAGTTAGTTAGTAGTAGTTAGTTAGTTAGTTAGTTAGTTAGTTAGTTAGTTAGTTAGTTAGTTAGTTACAGTTTTGTTTGCAGTTCAGAAAGGTTTTTTGCATCGACGAAACTATAAAGTTTTTTTTTTTTATTATAAAAATGATTTTTAATAAATGATAAAAAATAAACAGCTTATTGCTAAAAAAAAATTTATGTGTCCAGCCTTTTTTCTCTCTCTCTTTTCTCTTTAAAAAACTCATTCTTTGATTTTATTGTGGCTTTTCTAAAGAATAACTTAAAAAAGCTACAAATACTAACGTAATACAGTCAGCACCCAGCTGTTCTACCAGAAATTGGCATTTTCATTAAAATGTTCTAATTAAAAAGTTTGACTAAATTATTATTAATTCAAATAATTCTCAGCAATGTATAGAGAAATAAAGCATTAGTTTTGTGTCCCTAAGTAATATAGACAGACACTTTATCTTCTTTCCGCACATGATCTTAGCAAGTAGTTTCTAACAATTACCCAATAGTAAATGAAGTATGTTAAATATCTGTTGAAACCACCTAGAAGTGAAATAACATCTCTATAACCATAAGACTGTGCTAAACTAATTCCTTACTGTCACCCCGACCTACAGGGCTGATGTATAAATAGATGTTCCTCTATAACCAACCCTGTACACATGTATATATACATATATATATTTTTTTTTTGTCGTTTACTGAAATTGTTTTGTGGTAAAAAAAAAGACAACAACAAAAAAATCATTCGATCATACTCATCATTTTTGAAATTGCTTTCAACACCAGTTGGCTTAAAACACGATTTGTTGTTTGACTTTTTTCACAAAAAAAAAAAAAAAGATTTGTTTGTGTGTATATGTATATATTTTTGGTGGCTGTTGTTGGTTGATGTTGCCTTCATCAGATCTTGACTTGATTTTTTTTTCTTCTTAAGTTTAGTTCCTTCATATATAGTTAAAATATCATATTTTTTTGGTTTGCAGACAAACACACTATGTAGTTTTTTTTTCTTCTCTGAATGGTTATGAACAATATGTATATAGATTTTTTTGTTTATTATATTATTGATGTTTTTGTATACCCTACACCATATCCGAAGTTGGAACCCTATAGATATTGGTCGAGATGAAACCTTGATTTCACATATCCCCTTACCAAGAGCGTTTCAAAATTGTAGTCGGAGTTCCAGCCTCCAACACTTGGTCTTCAATTTAACCATATAAAAATTTACGGGAGGTGCCCCACCCTCTACTTCAAGTCGTCTTATCTCTGATACAAAATAATACTCTGAAAAATAACTTAAATGTCCATAACTCATTTATAGACATAAAATATGGATCGGTCCATATTTGTCCCTAAACATCTATTAAAGTCTCTTTGAGAGAATTGGTTATTCTTACATACTCCCAACTGGATCATATATGCCCGACTATAGTAGGTAGTAGTGGCTAGGTTATAAAGAACGACGCCTTAAAGCCTTTTACTATATGATTAAGTTTTAGGTTTTTTTTTCTCTTTTTTTGGTTTCATTTCTTTATATTTTGGTTTTATAGTTTTAAAAAATGTACCTGTATTACAAGTTTCTTACTTTTTTTTTTTGAGTTTCTTACTTTTTTTGTGATTTTTATTTTTATTTGATTGCCTGGCAATTTTAAAAAAGGCCTTTGTATTTTTCTTCAGTTTCTTCTCTGTAGGATTGTTGTTTGTTGTTTTCGCAAAATTATTTTCTTAATACAAAATTCGTTAATTTGCTCATATTAAAAACTGTTATCTGTTTTCTTTTTTTTCCGACTTGTAAGCGTATTTTGTTTTTATATTTTGTTCATTGTTAATTTTCTTATCGTTCGTCTTTATATTTTTTTTATGTAATTTATTGTATATTAAAATAAATTAAAATAAAATTATTTTTTAACGGAATTTTGAGTAAAATGATATGAAAAATCATAACAGGTGCAATTTTTTTTGGCGGGGGGCAATATATAATATATGAAATGAAAAATATTTAGTTGAGGGTGTGGCTTTTATGAAGACTGTATTAAATTTGAAACAATGTGTTAAAGTTATGCCATAAAATTTAAATAAAATAAACATTTTATTAAAATGTTCTAATTTTTGTTTCCCTTTAAATATGTTAATAGCTTAGACGTGGTAACATGCTAAGTCCTTAATGAAATTGGAAAATTAAAAACATATATTGCTTGCAATCAGTTTTTCATTAGAATAGAATATGTCATGGCCTTAGCCTTCTAGTTCTATTGTGGTTTGAAATGAGGGCAAATATATCTTGAAACATAATTTTCGAATCCATATGAAAAAACTATAAAAATCGGTTTTTAAACCGAATCATTAGTGACGAAGAATTAATACATTATAATAATCCGAGCCCAATCAATCAAAACCGTATATACGCTTATAAGCTGCCAAAATCTGGCTAGACCGGCACAGAAAATCTGTTCCGAATATATCGTCCATTGTCAAAAAACGCCTAATTAGTAAGTTAGTTAGTTAGATAGATAGATAGATAGATAGATAGATAGATAGATAGATAGATAGATAGATAGATAGATAGATAGATAGATAGATAGATAGATAGATAGATAGATAGATAGATAGATAGATAGATAGATAGATAGATAGATAGATAGATAGATAGATAGATAGATAGATAGATAGATAGATAGATAGATAGATAGATAGATAGATAGATAGATAGATAGATAGATAGATAGATAGATAGATAGATAGATTAGATAGATAGATAGATAGATAGATAGATAGATAGATAGATAGATAGATAGATAGATAGATAGATAGATAGATAGATAGATAGATAGATAGATAGATAGATAGATAGATAGATTAGTTAGTTAGTTAGTTAGTTAGTGTAGTTAGTAGTAGTTAGTTAGTTAGTTAGTTAGTAGTTAGTTAGTTAGTTAGTTAGTTAGTTAGTTAGTTAGTTAGTTAGTTAGTTAGTTAGTTAGTTAGTTAGTTAGTTAGTTAGTTAGTTAGTTAGTTAGTTAGTTAGTTAGTTAGTTAGTTAGTTAGTTAGTTAGTTAGTTAGTTAGTTAGTTAGTTAGTTAGTTAGTTAGTTAGTTAGTTAGTTAGTTAGTTAGTTAGTTAGTTAGTTAGTTAGTTAGTTAGTTAGTTAGTTAGTAGTTAGTTAGTTAGTTAGTTAGTTAGTTAGTTAGTTAGTTAGTTAGTTAGTTAGTTAGTTAGTTAGTTAGTTAGTTAGTTAGTTAGTTAGTTAGTTAGTTAGTTAGTTAGTTAGTTAGTTAGTTAGTTAGTTAGTTAGTTAGTAGTTAGTTAGTTAGTTAGTTAGTTAGTTAGTTAGTTAGTTAGTTAGTTAGTTAGTTAGTTAGTTAGTTAGTTAGTTAGTTAGTTAGTTAGTTAGTTAGTTAGTTAGTTAGTTAGTTAGTTAGTTAGTTAGTTAGTTAGTTAGTTAGTTAGTTAGTAGTTAGTTAGTTAGTTAGTTAGTTAGTTAGTTAGTTAGTTAGTTAGTTAGTAGTTAGTTAGTTAGTTAGTTAGTTAGTTAGTTAGTTAGTTAGTTAGTAGTTAGTTAGTTAGTTAGTTAGTTAGTAGTTAGTTAGTTAGTTAGTAGTTAGTTAGTTAGTTAGTTAGTTAGTTAGTTAGTTAGTTAGTTAGTTAGTTAGTTAGTTAGTTAGTTAGTTAGTTAGTCCAACTCATTATATTAGTAAGTCATTACATAAAGTAAAGCAATGTGGACAGTAGGTAGTAGTCATTGAAAAGTAAGTAGTAATGTAGGTTTTACCTCTATTGGTCTATAGATCAAGTCAGGCCCCATTCGACCACTATTTGTTTTTATCGATGGAGATACACTTCCCTTCATAAAAGGGTGAACGAAATTATCTTCGTAAATACATATGTGTCGTTCTTTTAGGTCGGAATCCATAATGAGTATATGTTATAGTATAATGAACGATATTTGGCATAAATTAATGCTGAACAAATTCTAAAAAAAATATAAAAATTTTTAAATTTTAAATCAACATTTTTTTTATAAATATTTTTTCTTCTATTTTCAGGTAAATAATTGGAAAATCTTTTTAAAATCGTATGTAATAAAATTAAGAAGTCTTCTTGTAAACTACTAAGAAATAATCGACTTTCTCTTTAGCGCTTTTATTACAAATTTCGGTTATATCTTAAACTCTAAACTTAACTTAAAAACATAGAAAACTAATATCGGCCAGAGATCAAACTCCCAATACTCCAAACCAACAGATTCTACCAACTAGATTACCACTATATTATTTAGACTATATTGTATGTATGTGGTAAACTTATTTGCCATCAAGTCAAAGTTTAAAAACTTGTCTTTATCTTCTTATATATAAATTAAAGTCTAAAAGATCTATCAGATAACTTTATACTCATTTATATACTTTGATATACACAAATACCTCTACACTGTAAATAACTATTCAAAATTATGCAATAATTTAATTGCTTTAACAAAGCGTTAATTATAATAAAAATATAAATAAATATTACTCATACGCCTGAGATACACACATACACATAAATATATCTAAAAAACTTAAAATTTGTTTAAAGTGTAAAAAATATTAGTAAATATTGTGAATTCTTATAATATAAAATCTAAAGCAAAAAACAAAATCAAAATGGAAAACAAATTTGCCACAAAATAATATAATGACAGGTGCTTTTTGGCTTTTCTGGCTCTATTTAACAAAATAAAAATTATTTTTTAAGAAGACAAAAAAAGTGCAGGCAGCTGTAAATGAAAACCTCCAACACTATAGTTTCAAAACATACAAAAAAACTAAAAACTTTAAATTAAAACAACTAAGCCACACGAGTAACTTACTCGCCTTCCTATTCACATGTATGAGACTCAAAATACAAAAACAAAAAAAAACTTTATATTTATTTATATAAAAACAATTTTTTTTATTCGATCAGATAATAATTGTTTTAAGTTACATTCAGTTGTTTATACATAATTTACTCTAACAGCAAAATGTCTGTAATTGTTTTCAAATGCCATAAGTCTGTTTGTATGTATGTATCTTTTTTCAAAATTTAAACACTGCAAATAGTAGAGTATTGGTTACATACAATGCGTTTTCGATTATATGGATTTTTTTCGTGCCAGGAGACTTTTGTTAGTTTGAAAAAGTATTCAACACTTTTTATTTCAACATTTTCGTTTCGTTTTTCTTGCTGGTAGTTTTTGCAATATGTACTCTTTTGTACACATGCCGTTTGATAATGATGATGGGAAATTATATGATATGAAAAAAGTAAATTTAAAACCAAATTTTTAGCAAACACATAATTTGTCAGTTAGACAATTATATAGAGAAATGTGAGTGCGGGTCGGTTCGATAAAGCTATAAACAAGGAAAATACTTTTAACTGATATTGGAAAGTATGTTACGTATAAAGTACAATTCAAGAACAAAGTATAATACGTGCCTTTGATAGGTTAGTAGTTAGTGTTTTAGTCCGTTGTACTAAAGTCTTGGGTTCGCTTCCCAGGTAAAGCATAAAATAAAGTATTAAGTATAAAGTATAAAGTATAAAGTATAAAGTATAAAGTATAAAGTATAAAGTATAAAGTATAAAGTATAAAGTATAAAGTATAAAGTATAAAGTATAAAGTATAAAGTATAAAGTATAAAGTATAAAGTATAAAGTATAAAGTATAAAGTATAAAGTATAAAGTATAAAGTATAAAGTATAAAGTATAAAGTATAAAGTATAAAGTATAAAGTATAAAGTATAAGTATAAAGTATAAAGTATAAAGTATAAAGTATAAGTATAAAGTATAAAGTATAAAGTATAAAGTATAAAGTATAAAGTATAAAGTATAAAGTATAAAGTATAAAGTATAAAGTATAAAGTATAAAGTATAAAGTATAAAGTATAAAGTATAAAGTATAAAGTATAAAGTATAAAGTATAAAGTATAAGTATAAAGTATAAAGTATAAGTATAAAGTATAAAGTATAAAGTATAAAGTATAAAGTATAAGTATAAGTACAAAGTATCTACCAACAAAATAGCAAAAATATGGCAACAAACAACTGTTTAAATGATATTTTCCCTTGTCACTTTAGTGAAGGATAAACAAAAACTTTTTGAAAAGAACTATTTACTAACAATGTTTATTTTAGCCAAAAAACAATATTACCTTATTTGCATTTTAAATACCATAAATAAAGGCAAAATAACATTTAATTACCTGTTGGCCACAAAAACGCATTCTTTTCTCATTGACAATATTTTATTTTTAACTATGCGAAGTTAAAACTAGACTCAGAATTCTAAAATTACAAGAGCACATGGTTAAGGCAATAACAAATGCAATGTAGTGAACATCTTTTTACTTGCCACTTTACCACGCAGAGTATTAAAACAGAAACGTAAACCCCGTTTCCCCTTTTAAAACACAACCAAGCAAAAGTACCAACAACAATGTTTAGAGCATATAATTCAACGAATGAGATAGACGGTGCTATGCAACAAACAACAAACAGCCCCAAAATTGGTAGTGATTGCAACATTTGGTACAATTTTTAACAACAACTTAAAATACTAACGATTGCTAAGTTTAGGCAAATACAACAGGGACATGAGTAGTATGTATGTATTACCAACTAGTTAGTCTTCCAACTTTTGCTAACAACACATACATATATTTGTATGTATGTATTGTATTAATACATATGATTGTATGAATGTTTGTTTTAAAGTAAATAGCTTTTAAGACTAAAATAAATGCCTTCATAGTTAGTAGTAAGTAACTAACTAACGCAAAATATCTATTATTTTTTTCATTTTATTTTCATTGTAGTAATGCCAATTTTAATGTTAATGTTTGCTAAGACAACTTTAACAAAAAATTTCTGGAAAAAAAATACTTAAGTATTTAACAATACAATGTGTTGCTGTTGCTGCTGCAGTTGCAAAGAGAGAGTGTGTGTAAAGTATGTGTGACTTAATGATGTTCATTTCATTTTGGTTTAAATTTTAATGTTGTAGATGAAAATCGAAATAGGATTTTTACTCATTTTACCACTTGCTTGCTCGAACTATCTGTCTGTCCTACCGTCTTGTATGGCTTGTGTGTTGTACGTATTGTTTTGCCTGTTTGCTGCCAGTTTTACATAAATATTTTTTTCTTTTAAAAACAAATGTTGCACGGTTAAAATAGTATTAAGAAAGAAGTATAGCGTTGAAAAATAAAAGACAACTACAAAATCTTAATGAATGTATTAAAAGAAAACCTTACGCACTAAATGGAAATTAAATATGAAATATGTTTTGTTGGCAGTTAAATAGGTGTTGCTTTTAAAATAGGGGAAAGATGCTAAGAACTAGGAAATAATTAAAAAGGAACTTAACAATAATATGTGGAAAGAGACCGGTCCAAGACTATAGACTGATCTATAGACAAGACTATAGACTGATCTATTGGCAAGACTATAGACTAATCTATAGTCAAGACTATAGACTAATCTAGAGTCAAGACCATAGACTGATCTAGAGTCAAGACCATAGACTGATCTATAGCCAAGTCTATAGACTTAGCTATAGTCAGAACTATAGACTGAACTATAGACAGATCTATAGTCAAGACTATAGGCTGATCTATAGTCAGGACTATAGACTGATCTATAGTCAGGACTATAGACTGCTCTATAGTCAGGACTATAGACTGATCTATAGTCAGGACTATAGACTGATCTATATTCAGGACTATAGACTGATCTATAGTCAGGACTATAGACTGATCTATAGTCAGGACTATAATAGACTGATCTATACTCAAGATTATAGTCTGATCCATAGTTAAGACTATTGATTGATCTATAGTGAGACTACAGGCTGATCTATAGTCAAGACTATAGACTTGTCTATAGTTAATACTGTAGACTGATCTATAGTTAAGACTATAGACCGATCTATAGTCAAGACTATAGAATGATCTATAGTCAAGACTATAGACTGATCTATAGTCAAGACAATAGACTGATCTATAGTCAAGACTATTGACTGATCTATAGTTAAGACTATAGAATGATCTATAGTCAAGACTATAGACTGATCTATAGTCAAGACAATAGACTGATCTATAGTCAAGACTATTGACTGATCTATAGTCAAGACTATAGATTGATCTATGTCAAGAATATAGACTGATCTATAGTCAAGACGATAGACAGATCAATAGCTAAGACTATAGACTGATCTATAGTAAAGACTATAGACTATGTTCCATACTATAGACTAATCTATAGTCAAGAATAGACTGATCTATAGTCAAGACGATAGACTGATCTATAGTCAAGACTATTGACTGATCTATAGTCAAGACTATAGATTGATCTATGTCAAGAATATAGACTGATCTATAGTCAAGACAATAGACTGATCTGTAGTCAAGACGATAGACAGATCAATAGTTAAGACTATAGACTGATCTATAGTAAAGACTATAGACTATGTTCCATACTATAGACTAATCTATAGTCAAGAATAGACTGATCTAAAGTCAAGACAATAGACTGATCTATAGTCAAGACGATAGACTGATCTATAGTCAAGACTATAGACTGACCTATAGTCAAGACAATAGACTGATCTATAGTCAAGACAATAGACTGATCTATAGTCGAGACTATAAACTAATCTATAGTAAAGACTATAGACTGATGTATAGTCAAGACTATAGACTGATCTTTAGTTAAGACTATAGACTAACTTATAGTAAAGACTATAGACTAATCTATAGTCAAGACTATATACTATTCTATAGTCAAGACTATAGACTAATCTACAGTCAAGACTATAGACTAATCTATAGTCTAGACTATAGACTAATCTATAGTCAAGACTATTTTTAGATCTTTAGTCGTAGATAGACTGATCTATAGTCGAGACTGATCTATAGTCAAGACTATAGACTGATCTGTAGTCAAGACTATAGACTGATCTATAGTCAAGACAATAGACTGATCTATAGTCAAGACTATAGACTGATCTATAGTCGAGACTATAGACTGATCTATAGTCGAGACTATAAACTAATCTATAGTAAAGACTATAGACTGATGTATAGTCAAGACTATAGACTGATCTTTAGTTAAGACTATAGACTAACTTATAGTAAAGACTATAGACTAATCTATAGTCAAGACTATATACTATTCTATAGTCAAGACTATAGACTAATCTACAGTCAAGACTATAGACTAATCTATAGTCTAGACTATAGACTAATCTATAGTCAAGACTATTTTTAGATCTTTAGTCGTGACTATAGTCTGGATTGTATTATTACACTTCTCTCAGAATATATATGATAACATTTCTTAAAACGTACAAATCCGCTCACTCCTTTTAGCTAACATTCCCCAACAAATCCTCTTCATAACCTAAAAATTTCTCCTCATTGCCTATAAAGTACTTTTATTATTTGTTTTCTTTAGAAATACTTCTAAAACTACTTATTACTTTTAGCAAAACATTCATTATATGGGAGGCCTCACAAAAAAAAAAAAAAGAAGTTTATTAAATCTAAACCTTAAACTAAACATAAAGTTTGTTATGCTGTTTTCTAATACACATCTAAGTGATTAGTTAACTGTTAGTTTTCAACAGCTCAGTAATAAATTATAATTGCCACTAAATATTCCAGCTATTTAAAATGAAACTAGAAATAAAGAAATTCCTATGAAAACAAAACCACCCCAGATCCTGTGAAAGAATTAACTTACGAAATATGCAAAAAAAAAAAAAAAAAGGAGAAAAAAATAAAAACCTATAGAACCAGCGAGGCAAGTTAAAAAGTTAATCGTTAATTTTGTTGACCATGACATAATAATCTCATAAGCTGTCAACTTTTAGCCTGACTACAGTTTATTTTATAAAATAAATACATGCGTGAGCATTTTATTCCCCTGTTTCTACTTCCTCTACTCCTCATCATTCAACTCTTTTAGTATTTATAACCAACTTGGCTTTAAGTTGAAAACTTTAAAACTGGGTGTTCTTTTTCCGTTTTTTAGATTTTCTCCTTTAATTTGTGTTTTTTTTTTTTTTGTTCGTTGCTCTTCTTAGTCAAGTTTAGTGTTTATCAGCTAAGAAGGAGTAGTTTTTGTTTTTGGTTGGTCTTAGTCTAAGGCATGCTATATGCGTGTTTTATAGTTAAAAACTAACATCTGTCTGTATGCGTTAACGTTTTTTTTTTTTTTTTAATTTCTCTAAAAAAAAACTTGGCTAAACTACATACAGGGTTTTAAATTATAAGTAGTTTTTTCTGTTTTTTTTTTTTTTTTTTCTTTACGCGAAAATGTAGTTTTGTGTGAGCAACAGCTGATAATAACTGAGTATAAATAGAAATTTATGTTTAAACTAAATTTCTTTCCTTTTTTACGTAGTTTTCTTTTTGCCACTCAGATAAGAAATTTATAATTTGTGGGAATGTGCAATTTAGAAATCATCATAACGGTATTTGGCTGTGTAGCAGAAAACAGTCAAAGGACAGGAAATTTTTCAAAGTGATTTCTTTTTTTTTTGCAAGGAAATAAATTGAAAGTTTTTGTTTTTTTTACTGGGGTAATATTTATTTAGCTTAAAAATTATACATACAGATCATTGCTTTTTCATGATTTAGTTAAATAAATATCAATGAATGATTCGAAATGTCCGTCCATCCTCCTGTGTGTCCAATACTATAGACTGATCCATAGTCAAGACTATAGACTGATCTATAGCCAATACTATAGACTGATCTGTAGTTTAGACTATAGACTGATCAGTGGTCAAGACTATAGACTGATCTGTAGTCAAGACTATAGACTGATATATATTCAAGACTATAGATTGATCTATAGTTAAGACTATAGACTGATCTATAGTCATGAACAAAGACTGATCTACAGTCCAGACTATAGACTGATGTATAGGCAAGGCTATAGACTGATCTATAGTCAAGACTATAGACTGATCTATAGTAAATACTAGAGACTGATCTATAGTCAAGAATATAGACTGATCTATAGTTAAGACTGATCTGTAGTCATGAATATAGACTGATCTATAGTCAAGACAAGAGACTGATCTATAGTCAAGACTATAGACTGATATATAGGCAAGACTATAGACTGATCTATAGTCAAGACTATGGACTGATCTATAGTCAAGATTATAGACTGATGTGTAGGCAAGACTATAGACTGATCTATAGCCGAGACTATAGACTGATCTATAGTCAAGACTATAGACTGATCTATAGTCAAGACTATAGACTGATCTATAGTCAAGACTATAGACTGATCTATAGTCAAGACTATAGACTGATCTATAGTCAAGACTATAGACTGATCTATAGTCAAGACTATAGACTGATCTATAGTCAAGACTATAGACTGATCTATTGTTCATACTATAGACTGATCTATAATCAAGACTATAGACTAATCTACAGTCAAGACTATAGACTGATCTGTAGTCATGAATATAGACTGTTCTATAGTCAAGACTGTAGACTGATCTATAGAGAAGACTATAGAGTGATCTATAGTCAATCTAACAGACTGATCTAAAGTCAAGATCATAGATTATAGACTGATCTGTAGTCATGAATATAGACTGTTCTATAGTCAAGACGATAGACTGATCTGTAGTCAAGATTATAGACTGATCTATAGTAAAGACTATAGACTGATCTATGGTCAATACTATAGATTGATCTATAGTCAAGATTATAGACAGATCTATTGTTAATACTATAGACTGATCTATAGCCAATACTATAGACTGATCTGTAGTCAAGACTATAGACTGATCTATAGTTATTTAGTTAGTTAGTTTGAAAGGAGGATGTATATACATCAAATCCGAAGAAATACACTTAGGCCTCTATCGGGCCTGTTGTGCGCTCCTTAACCAGTGCCTCAGGTGGGAATCGAACCCACCACCTCCGGTCTACCAGTCTAGAACACTAACCACTAACCTACCGGAGGCCACAGACTGATCTATAGTCAAGACTATCCGACTATCCGTCTGTGTGTCCATGTATACCTTGTGCCTATTGAAAATGGTTGAATTTGATCCATTATTTCAAATAGCCCCCATTCATATAAAGATAGATAATACTGCCAATTTTCGTAATATTAGCCCCCATACAAAGTCCTCTTCATCACCAAGAAGTGCTGCCTAAATAATATTAATATCATCGTAAATCTATCAACATTTATAACCTCCCTTTCAGAAAATCACTCTTTTTGAATAACGAAATTCGACATAAACAAGTTTTAAAGAAACTCTCTGAAATATGAGAATATACGTCCATAATTGGTCTGTATGTCTGGAAAGAACTATAGGCAACTTTTTATATTGAAATTTAGAGTGGGCCGGCCCACATACAAGATATGTATTACAAATTGCATATATCAGAAACTGCAACAGCTAGAGTCCTGGCCAGCACTGACATCCATATGGACATATGGGCATAAAATTGCTTGCTGTAGACGTGGTACCTCCTATATAACGAAAGTCTTAAATTCGAATATCTTAGAAAAGATAAGAGTTAGAGAACTCAAAATTATGTCGGAGACACTTTAATGTCAATATGAGTATTTTAAACAAAAAAACGGGCGGACTAGCGTGTTACCTCCCATATGAATTAAATACAACAATTCATTTATCTGGGAAACTATTAGAATCTTAAAATTTGGCACGAAGTATTTTGGGAGAAAAAACATTTTACTCCAATCGGAGAATAAAAATTTCCGATTGGACTAAAATGACAACTCTAGTCGGTGCGCTATAGTCGAATCTAATAATCTGTTTAGTCTGGACGATTCTAGTTGGACTCTAGTCTACTGTATTTGACTCTCTGCTACTCTAATCGACATTTGACAACTCCAGACGACTCTAGTATTATCTTGTAGTTTAGTCCACTCTGGATTTGTCTACACCAATATACTCTGGTCGTTTCTAAACTACCCTAGCCGTCGCTAATAGATTTCAGTGTACTCTAGTCAACTATAATTTTAAAGCTCTTCACTTCACATATTCCCCCCTTAAACACCAAATTGGACATCACTTTTTGATCTTTTGCAATATCTGTATGTATCCTGTAATTTATGTACTTTTTCATTTATTTTTCTGTCATCTTTCACAATTGTTTTATGCAAATTTTGATTCCCTAACAGTGTTAATGCCTGCTGTCTGTTAACTCTTACACTCCATATATGATTTATAGAAAAATTTATAATTGTTCACAATCAAAACGATTTAACTGTCAACTCAATAACATAGATATCTATCTACTACATATGGACAAAACAAACAAATAAACCAACAAAGACAAACATTGTCTTTCGTTTTAATCAGAAACATATAAAATCATGTTTGAACAAACAGAGATATGAAATGCAAAATAAGGAGAGAGAAGGAAAAAAAGAATGTCTCTTGTCTTTTCTTTTGAAAATGTTGGTTGGTTGCATGCTCCTCCCGGTGTTTATTGTTGGATGATGATGATGATGCAACATTGTTGTTTAACAAAATACACCAAAAAAATTATAATTATTTACTACAGTTGCTGTTGTTGTTGTATTGTTGCTGGTTTGTTTATTTGATTCCTTTTAGCTTATTTTCAGTACTAAGCCATAATATTAAGCAGTTGGGGTTAGTGTTGTGTTGTTGCAAAACAACCCAGGGTTTCTGTTTTCAGACATTACTAAGTTTGTAGGAAATTTCTAATGCCGAGTATTATAAATGAATTGTAACGTATTTTAACATATAAAAATCCTATGTATCGGCCAGGTTTGCTATGAGACAGACAGACAGACATATAGTCCGTATCATAGTGGGTATACAAATCATGACAGTTTGTAATTGCCACATTTGTAAATTAATATACAAAAATAAAATGTTTATAAATGTACGAATGTAACAACGTATGTGTGATGATATTTTCCTTTTCTTAAGCCATAAATATGCTTGAGTTGCTGTTAATTTTTGCTGCATATAAAATACCATATCCTCAACATACATATGTATGTATGTATGTATATTTATTTGTCTGTAGTATTGTGCGTTAGTGGTATTAAAACATACTCGCTAAACATTCAGATTCAGTTTTACAACCACATAAGATCATTTATAGTATAAAGTTGTATGATATTTGCTACCATACTAATAACGGCCTGTTGCGACTTGTAACCGTTTGCAGCAAATGTTTAAATATTTGTCTATCTTCATTTGTTTAATGTTCCAAGATCACTTTGCTCTGCTATAAAATGCTCTGTGTTAAAAAAAATTATACATTGCTAGTCCATCGTTTGTTTGTTGTATTAATATTGTAGTTGTTGTAACAAATGATTGGTAATATAAAATAAGCGGTAGTTTTATGATGCTAAATTTAATTGTTAATGGCCAACACATGCACACCAACATTGCAAACATATGATCCCCTTTTATACGCCTGCCTGCCTGCCGTGCCTCGGCACTCATAAAAACAGCAACATAATTGTATTTTCCTCTTTTTAAAAATTACTTTAAAATGTATTAAATGAAAAATTGTTAAATTATCAATAGTTTTGTTCATTAGTTAAACATGTCTACTTGTACTTAAATACTAATATACGTATGTTAGTATGTATATTTTCCGTCCGTCTGCATTTTTAAATGGGTCTTTAAAAGAGTGTGTGAATATTTTTTCGTTTAAACAACTTTAAAAAATGTTTGAAAACTTTAACAAGATTTTAATATGTTGGTCTATAAAGATGTAATTATTAAAGATTACAATTAACAAATAAAAATAAAATGTTTAGATGTGATAATTAAAAGTGTTCAAATAAAAAATGAAGTTTGTTGCTTAAATCTTTCGTTTTATAAGAAACAAAATAAACACAACGAAACTACGTAAATAGTTTGAGCGCTCTGTTGGCTAGTTGTTAGTGTTCTAGCCTGTTAGATTGGAGGTTGTGGGTTCGATTCCTAGCAGATAGTATAAAGTATAAAGTATAAAGTATAAAGTATAAAGTAGTATAAAGTATAAAGTATAAAGTATAAAGTATAAAGTATAAAGTATAAAGTATAAAGTATAAAGTATAAAGTATAAAGTATAAAGTATAAAGTATAAAGTATAAAGTATAAAGTATAAAGATAAAGTATAAAGTATAAAGTATAAAGTATAAAGTATAAAGTATAAAGTATAAAGTATAAAGTATAAAGTATAAAGTATAAAGTATAAAGTATAAAGTATAAAGTATAAAGTATAAAGTATAAAGTATAAAGTATAAAGTATAAAGTATAAAGTATAAAGTTATAAAGTATAAAGTATAAAGTATAAAGTATAAAGTATAAAGTATAAAGTATAAAGTATAAAGTATAAAGTATAAAGTATAAGTAAAGTATAAAGTATAAAGTATAAGTATAAGTATAAAGTATAAAGTATAAAGTATAAAGTATAAAGTATAAAGTATAAAGTATAAAGTATAAAGTATAAAGTATAAGTATAAAGTATCAAAGTATAAAGTATAAAGTATAAAGTATAAAGTATAAAGTATAAAGTATAAAGTATAAAGTATAAAGTATAAAGTATAAGTATAAGTATAAAGTATAAAGTATAAAGTATAAGTAAAGTATAAAGTATAAATATAAAGTAAAGTAAAGTATAAAGTATAAAGTATAAAGTATAAAGTATAAGTATAAAGTATAAAGTATAAAGTATAAAGTATAAAGTATAAAGTATAAAGTATAAAGTATAAAGTATAAAGTATAAAGTATAAAGTATAAAGTATAAAGTATAAAGTATAAAGTATAAGTATAAAGTATAAAGTATAAGTATAAGTATAAAGTATAAAGTATAAAGTATAAAGTATAAGTATAAAGTATAAAGTATAAAGTATAAAGTATAAAGTAAAAGTATAAGTATAAACGAACGTTTTTTTTGTTTACCAAACCATAATTTCGCTTTCAAAAGAGATCTCTGTATACAATTTAAAATATATTTTTGTTTTAACGCATTTCACAAAAACTCCAAAAAACATAATCCCATAAATTTCAATATCCAATAATCAAACACAAACCACAAATTGCCAATTTACTATCGGTTAATAAGATCACCTTTGACGACGTCATCATCATCAGCACCACCATCATCATCATTACTATTATTGTTATTACGTCTATACTTTTCAAAAGCAACAAAACAGTAACCAATACAAAAAGGAATGAAAATGCTCGTAAAACTAAATCCTATAACAAACAAAGTGGAAAAAAGGTCCGACTGCTGCTTATTCTGATGTTTTGGCTATAAAAAGCCAATCGAATTTTTGCACCTTATTACCAACGTGATGAGATTTTTTCTGCTTTTCGTTAGGTTTGCTAACTTATGGCATTTCACAGACACCCAGGCAGAGACCAATGGCCAGACGGATCGACGGTATTTGATGTGTTGTATTTTTTGCTTGAATTTTTTTTGAACAATTGCAAATATAAAAACAAAACCTTAGGTTTGAAAACAAAAAAATATTGAAAAAAGAAACAGCAGCTTTAACAAGTTCACACCACAATTTCCTGGCACGTACTTAACGAGAAATAATAAAGTCGGCAAATATTATTATTTGCTTATGAACTTATTTCAACAATAAATAGAATACAAAAAAACCAACAGCAGAAATACAAACTTTAGATGAAAACAAAAAGAAACTGAGAAATAATTGAAATCTAAAAAAGTGATAAAAAACAAAATAATTTTTTCTTTAGAAAAAATTTGAAAATAATTGATGATTAATATGTAGGAAGGAGAGTTTTTATAAAGGAAAATAAATTGCAAATGAAGAATTTATTTAAATTTATTTTTATAAAAAATTTATTAACGCCTTCATAAACATGAAGCAACATACAAAAGTCTTTTAAAATAACAAAAATTACTTTAACACAAAAATAAACTTATAATTATAGATTAATAGAAACAAAACTATTTTAACAACTATTTCAATCTATAATGAACAAGAAAATCGGTAACAGAAAAACTACAACAACACCACGCATATACTATATGTACAAGCAAAAAACAACTTGTTAAACCTCTAACAAACTTATTAATGGCTCAAACCCCCAAAAAAATATATAATAAATAGATATACATATAAATATAAATATCAGCAAATCAACAAATAAACTTAACAGTCAAAAAAATATATTATACACAAGTAGAGCAAAAACACTTTATTAACCAAATATGAACTCTATGCACCAGCCAAACAACTGGCAGACAGACATACATGTTACCATAAAAACCCAAAAAGTTTTTCTCTATTAAAAACTAGATCATTATACGGTTGATTCAAGGAATCGTTAGAAAAATATGAATATATATATTTCTGTTTCTTGTTGCAAATGAATATTGCCAACACGCTTAAAGTCATTATTATTAATTTTTTCTTTACGTTACAGTTCAGTTTAGTTCGCAGCCAGTGCTCGAGTTTGAGTTAAGTTGAAGTTTTTTTTTTCTTATTTTGTTTCATCCTTATCTCTGGTATTGACCCTGTCGGTTAAATCAATATTTAAAATCACATAAATTTTAAAATTACAAACACATTCGCATACGTGTTTAAATATTAAGAGTATTTTTGTTTGCAAAAACAAAATCACATCCAAAGTATAAAGAGAAAAAACTGGTGAACAAAACGAGCAAGCAGAGAAAAGAAAAGCGGGGTACAGGGAAGAGAAAAGGTGACGCAGACCAGAGCGGAAATGGGTGTGTAGAAAAAATTAGGGGCAGTGAGGCCCGGCGATATGACGGAGTCACTAAGGCAAAGTGCACTTGAAAAAAGAGGGGAAAGGGGACAAGGACGGAGACCGGGAGGACGGGGAGACGGAGCGGAGACGGGAGACGGGAGACGGGAGACGGGAGACGGACGGGGACGGAGACGGGAGACGGGAGACGGGAGACGGGAGACGGGAGACGGGAGACGGGAGACGGGAGACGGGAGACGGGAGACGGGAGACGGGAGACGGGAGACGGGAGACGGGAGACGGGAGACGGGAGACGGGGACGGGAGACGGGAGACGGGAGACGGGAGACGGGAGACGGGAGACGGAGACGGGAGACGGGAGACGGGAGACGGGAGACGGGAGACGGGAGACGGGAGAGGGACGGAGACGGGAGACGGGAGACGGGAGACGGAGACGGAGACGGGAGACGGGAGACGGGAGACGGAGACGGAGACGGGACGGGAGACGGGAGACGGGGGACGGGAGACGGGAGACGGGAGACGGGAGACGGGAGACGGGAGACGGGACGGGAGGGAGACGGGAGACGGGAACGGGAGACGGGAGACGGGAGACGGAGACGGAGACGGGAGACGGGAGACGGGAGACGGGAGACGGGGACGGGAGACGGGAGACGGGAGGACGGGAGACGGGAGACGGGAGACGGGAGACGGGAGACGGGAGACGGGAGACGGGAGACGGGAGACGGGAGACGGGAGACGGGAGACGGGAGACGGGAGACGGGAGACGGGAGACGGGAGACGGGAGACGGGAGACGGGAGACGGGAGACGGGAGACGGGAGACGGGAGACGGGGACGGGAGACGGGAGACGGGAGACGGAGACGGAGACGGGAGACGGAGACGGGAGACGGGAGACGGGAGACGGGAGACGGGAGACGGGAGACGGGAGACGGGAGACGGGAGACGGGGACGGGACGGGAGACGGGAGACGGGAGACGGGAGACGGGAGACGGAGACGGAGACGGGAGACGGGAGACGGGAGACGGAGACGGGAGACGGGAGACGGGAGACGGGAGACGGGAGACGGGAGACGGGAGACGGGAACGGAGACGGGAGACGGGAGACGGGAGACGGGAGACGGGAGACGGGAGACGGGAGACGGGAGACGGGAGACGGGAGACGGGAGACGGATACGGGAGACGGGATACGGAGACGGAGACGTGAGACGGAGACGGGAGACGGAGACGGGTACGGAGACGGGAGACGGAGACGGGAGACGGGGGACGAACGGATACGGATACTAGAGAGATGGAACTTTACGATCTAGACGTTTAGACTAGACGAACTGGATACTTTATACTTTGATGATACTTATCTTTATGTATACTTTATACCTTTATACTTTGTACTTTATAATTATATACTTTATATGTACTTTGTACTTGCCTTAGGTGTGAATCGAACCCACAACTTCGACCAACAGACTAAAACGCTAACTGCTAACCTACCGGAGGCCACACTACTTCATACTTCATAGGTCTTTTTATTTAGTCGAATTTTTATTCAGGCTCAAGTTTGTTCGTTCCACGCTCTTACCTTTTTAATGTGCATTCTATTTTCTTGTGTCTCGGACAACAGATTTAGCTTTAAAAAAAGTCTTTAAAATTTGAAAAATTAAATATTAAATTTCCCTGTTTACGGACAGGAATGGAACCTTCGACCTAGAACCTAAATAAACATTAATGCAATTAATAATTTATCCTCTACTTTAAGTTTATATTTGGTGATGATTTTTCTCCCAGTGTTTTTATCAATGAAAAAATGTTTGCATTTTTAGCTTTTAGTAAAATATATTAGTTTGTTTTTCTGAACATTTTTTTTTACTGATATGGACTTTAAAAATTATTATTATGTTTATTAGTAGAGCACAAGACTAGACCATAAGATATAGACGTAAATTCGTATGTTTAATATTAATTTAAGGGGAAGGTAAACCAATTGTAAAACTTACAAACATGTAGAAAGCTTATCAGAAGTAGTGGAATTGTTTATAATTGATTAATAGTAATTGGGAAAGACCTTTAACATTTAGCTGTGTTTCCAGGGGAGGAGACCTTCCCTTTTGCTACATATGTTATTACAATTTTTTTCACTATTTTCCTTATAAATGTAGTTGTATTTTATAATATTATAAATTTTTTGTTTTGTCGTCATTGATTCAAAAATACTTTTTAGCTTATTAAACACATTTAGTTGTTTAGCTGATTTTTGCTGATTTTTGTTGTTAGTGGTTAATGTCCAAGCTTTCTTACAATTATTTGATTTACGATCTTTAGTATAAAAATAACAGGAATTAAATGTTAATATTGCGCAAACAAACAAATAAATAGACAGACGGACAGACGGACGGACGGACAGACAGACAGATGGACAGACAAAACTATATAAAAGCAAACGACAGACTAAACATTTTGGCATATTAGTTTTAATATGAAGACAATTTTTAAATTTTTTTACCAACAAAGCACACCTCTATATAAACTTTGGAAACAAATGGTAAAATATTTTTTAAGATTAAAAGTTTTCAAATTTAAGTGTGCGAAAACATTTATTTTTCAAAAAACAATTTTCAAAACACTAAGGCGAAATAAAAGTCACACAACACTATGGACTCGCACTCCAAATTACAACGTCATTCGTATGTATGTAAACTTTTTTGTTATAGTTTTGTCCAATTTCATTTTAAAAAGTCTGTCTTGCACAGTGTCTGTCTGATGTTTCTGTAGTTTTGTCTGTTATAAAGTAATTTTTGTGGTGTTCATTTTATAGATTTTGGAGTGTATTTTAATGTAAATGTAGTTCCATTTGATTATGTTTAGAATTTTAATTTATATTTTGTTGCTAGTTGTCGAGACATGTTTGTTTTACATTAGTTTTTACTACATACGACTTTTTTTTATTGATTTTGTTAAAGTTTATTTATTTAAAAGGAATTTTAATTTAATTAATGGTTTAGGATTTGTTGAATTTTCCAATGCAGAAAATGTTAAACAAAAATTTTAAATTATGTGGCAAATTGTTGAGCAGCCTAGAGCAGGAAAATCCAATACTGCTGGATATAAAACAAATGTTTTAAATTTCAAATCTTTTCCAAATCCTTTAATTTTTAACAAAACTTTTTTTTGTATCATATCTCGTTTTCTTAACACTATTAAAATTTATTTATTTTCTTCTACTTCTCTTTCGTTACAGGTTAGTGCCTCCCAATGTGGCCATTTAAAATTGATTATTTCAAATATTTATGAATGCGTTTTGTTTTTTTTAAACACTTGAATATGTGAAATATTATTGGAATGTTATGTAAGTATTATAAATTGACACCTTTTTAGAGGAAAAAGTAATAGTTTCATTAGTTTTTGCCCAATAAATGTCAATAAATTGTGTGAAAATCTATACGTTTTGCGGTATTTTGACAGCCGCACATGCAAACTGCCAAAAGTCTTTCAACATTATTTCAGGAATTTTATAACTTTTATTAAATTGCTCAACAGAAATATGTTTAGTGTCTTTTATGAGCAACTTTAGACAAAATGTAAATGATTTTAATTAGGAAAAATGAAATTGAAAGTTTAAATTTCCAGCAAAAAGTAAATACTTAGTTACATAAGTAATAAAGTATATATTATTTTTAAGTCATTGCTATACTCCTTTTAAGTAATGCAGACGCTATGTAGCAGACATTGAAATGTAAGTTGTACAACTCATTACTATGTTTTTTGCTGGGTTTTAATTTAATCATTAATTCACAGAGGAAATATAAAGACCACACTGTTCCAACAGTTATAGTTTAGTTCAGTTCTAGGTTCAGTTCTAGTTCGGTTCTAGTTCGTTCTAGTTCAGTTCTAGTTCAGTTCTAGTTCAGTTCTAGTTCAGTTCTAGTTCAGTTCTAGTTCAGTTCTAGTTCAGTTCTAGTTCAGTTCTAGTCATTTCTAGTTCAGTTCTAGTTCAGTTCTAGTTCAGTTCTAGTTCCGTTCTAGTTCAGTTCTAGTTCAGTCTAGTTCGTTCTAGTTCAGTTCTAGTTTCAGTTCTAGTTCAGTTCTAGTCAGTTCTAGTTCAGTTCTAGTTCAGTTCTAGTTCAGTTCTAGTTCAGTTCTAGTTCAGTTCTAGTTCAGTTCTAGTTCAGTTCTAGGTTCAGTTCTAGTTCAGTTCTAGTTCATAGTTCTAGTTCAGTTCTAGTTCAGTTCTAGTTCAGTTCTAGTTCAGTTCTAGTTCAGTTCTAGTTCAGTTCTAGTTCAGTTCTAGTTCAGTTCTAGTTCAGTTCTAGTTCAGTTCTAGTTCAGTTCTAGTTCAGTTCTAGTTCAGTTCTAGTTCAGTTCTAGTTCAGTTCTAGTTCAGTTCTAGTTCAGTTCTAGTTCAGTTCTAGTTCAGTTCTAGTTCAGTTCTAGTTCAGTTCTAGTTCAGTTCTAGTTCAGTTCTAGTTCAGTTCTAGTTCAGTTCTAGTTCAGTTCTAGTTCAGTTCTAGTTCAGTTCTAGTTCAGTTCTAGTTCAGTTCTAGTTCAGTTCTAGTTCAGTTCTAGTTCAGTTCAGTTCTAGTTCAGTTCTAGTTCAGTTCTAGTTCAGTTCTAGTTCAGTTCTAGTTCAGTTCTAGTTCAGTTCTAGTTCAGTTCTAGTTCAGTTCTAGTTCAGTTCTAGTTCAGTTCTAGTTCAGTTCTAGTTCAGTTCTAGTTCAGTTCTAGTTCAGTTCTAGTTCAGTTCTAGTTCAGTTCTAGTTCAGTTCTAGTTCAGTTCTAGTTCAGTTCTAGTTCAGTTCTAGTTCAGTTCTAGTTCAGTTCTAGTTCAGTTCTAGTTCAGTTCTAGTTCAGTTCTAGTTCAGTTCTAGTTCAGTTCTAGTTCAGTTCTAGTTCAGTTCTAGTTCAGTTCTAGTTCAGTTCTAGTTCAGTTCTAGTTCAGTTCTAGTTCAGTTCTAGTTCAGTTCTAGTTCAGTTCTAGTTCAGTTCTAGTTCAGTTCTAGTTCAGTTCTAGTTCAGTTCTAGTCAGTTTCTAGTTCTAGTTCAGTTCTAGTTCAGTTCTAGTTCAGTTCTAGTTCAGTTCTAGTTCAGTTCTAGTTCAGTTCTAGTTCAGTTCTAGTTCAGTTCTAGTTCAGTTCTAGTTCAGTTCTAGTTCAGTTCTAGTTCAGTTCTAGTTCAGTTCTAGTTCAGTTCTAGTTCAGTTCTAGTTCAGTTCTAGTTCAGTTCTAGTTCAGTTCTAGTTCAGTTCTAGTTCAGTTCTAGTTCAGTTCTAGTTCAGTTCTAGTTCAGTTCTAGTTCAGTTCTAGTTCAGTTCTAGTTCAGTTCTAGTTCAGTTCTTAGTTCAGTTCTAGTTCAGTTCTAGTTCAGTTCTAGTTCAGTTCTAGTTCAGGTTCTAGTTCAGTTCATTCTAGTTCAGTTCTAGTTCAGTTCTAGTTCAGTTCTAGTTCAGTTCTAGTTCAGTTCTAGTTCAGTTCTAGTTCAGTTCTAGTTCAGTTCTAGTTCAGTTTCTAGTCAGTTCTAGTTCAGTTCTAGTTCAGTTCTAGTTCAGTTCTAGTTCAGTTCTAGTTCAGTTCTAGTTCAGTCTAGTTCAGTTCTAGTTCAGTTCTAGTTCCAGTTCTAGTTCAGTTCTAGTTCAGTTCTAGTTCAGTTCTAGTTCAGTTCTAGTTCAGTTCTAGTTCAGTTCTAGTTTCAGTTCTAGTTCAGTTCTAGTTCAGTTCTAGTTCAGTTCTAGTTCAGTTCTAGTTCAGTTCTAGTTCAGTTCTAGTTCAGTTCTAGTTCAGTTCTAGTTCAGTTCTAGTTCAGTTCTAGTTCAGTAGTTCAGTTCTAGTTCAGTTCTAGTTCAGTTCTAGTTCAGTTCTAGTTCAGTTCTAGTTCAGTTCTAGTTAGTTCTAGTTCAGTTCTGTTCAGTTCTAGTCCCGTTCTAGTTCAGTTCTAGTTCAGTTCTAGTTCAGTTCTAGTTCAGTTCTAGTTCAGTTCTAGTTCGGTCTAGTTCATTCTAGTTCAGTTCTAGTTCAGTTCTACTTCAGTTCTAGTTCAGTTCTAGTTCAGTTCTAGTTCAGTTCTAGTTCAGTTCTAGTTCAGTTCTAGTTCAGTTCTAGTTCTTCTAGTTCATTTCTAGTCTTCTAGTTCAGTTCTAGTTCAGTTCTAGTTCAGTTCAGTTCAGTTCTAGTTTTAGTTCTAGTTCAGTTCTAGTTCAGTTCTAGTTCAGTTCTACTTCAGTTCTACTTCAGTTCTACTTCAGTTCTACTTCAGTTCTACTTCAGTTCTAGTTCTGTTCTAGTTCTGTTCTACTTCAGTTCTAGTTTAGTCCAAGTTCACTTCCACTTCAGTTCAGTTTCACTTCAACTTTCAAAAAGATTCTTAAATATTTTTCTATAATTTTTAATTTATGTGTTATTATTTTTTTATTTATCATACAAAAGGCGACAACAAAAATGTATTTACAACTTCATTGCCACTTGTGCAATTTGTCAATTAAATAAAAGCTACACACGATACAATAAAAATACAATTCATTTAAAATGTTGTCATTAAATTTACAATTTAATGGTCTGGTGAAGAAGTTGTTTTGAATTTAAATTGAACTATAAATTTATACATATTATTAAAAATATTGTCCATTTACTATAAAGACGATAAAATAATAAAAATGGTAGTGGCATTTAAAATATTAAAGCAACAAATGGATGAGAAATAAAAAAATATTTAATATTGAAACTTAAACTAAGACTAATTGTTTTTCATTAAAAATTATTAAGACATAATGGAAATAAATGTATGAGAAATTTATTAAAATAGAAATATTATTATTGTTGTAAATATTTTGGTTATTAAATTCAGCCAACTAAAATCCATTTTTAGAAAATAAATTAGAGTTTTATATGTAAAGTTTTTTGTAGCTTTTAATTTTTCCAATTTTCTTAATGATTTTATAATCATATAAAAATTAATATACGTATTTCGAAATAAATCACTTTTCCTTAATTTATAAAACATGTTTGGCTTTTTATGTGAATATAAAAAACAAGCAAGTTTGTAACTTAAGTCTTTCGTTTTATCAACCAATTTTCTCGCCAAACTTATTTGTATGTAAATTATTTACACCTAACTGTGTTTCATTTTTTATATAGAAAAAAATATATATATTTTAATCAATAGTGAACATGTGCCTGGTGTTAACCTTTCTACTCCCCTCTAAAATAAAAATAAAAAACGCAATATGTAAAACTAAAAATTTTATAATAGTGTTTTCTACGAATAGAAAATTTTTAAAAAGTAATTTCTTTAAACATGAACAACATTTATATAATGAACAATTGCAATAACAACCAAATAATGTCTGGACTAAGTTATGACTTCAACTGAAATAAAGAAAGAAACAAAGACTACCACAAAATTGTTAGTGAAGTGAAGCTTTTTTTTTTTGTGCAAAAACCAAAAAAGCTAGTTTTCAACACGCAGTTTTTTTTTTAACTGACTAAATCATTTTAAACTATTGGTATTAAACAAAATATAAATAAGAAATTCAAACACTAAAATATATTCTACATCAAACTATTTCCTTACTAATTTTTGTAAATATATGGAGACTATTGTGTCTAAAATACAATTTTAATTAAAATTCGATCTATAGAGAGCAGAGCAGATCAGATCAGTTTACTTCGAAATTAGTTCGGGTTCAGTTAGAGTTCAGTACAAGATAGGTCTAGATCAGTTCGACTTCAATTCAAGTACGAGTTCGGTTTGAGTACTTTTCGGGTTCAGTTTGTGTTCAATTCAATTCAAATTTATTTCAGTTTGAATTCAAATCTGTTCATATTTTTAATAGATCACTACTATGAGGTAAAAAATTACGAAAAAATTTTTTAAAATGGACGAAAACTTTACACTTTATAAACTTCAAAACAATGTTGCATTAGCCTTACATGCCCCCTAATTTAACAATTACAATGTATACATATTTCACATTTTCTCCGTTATATGTAGATTAAACTATTGAAAAACATCCATCCCTAATATCACCACATTAATCTTTTCTTCAGACAAACACTCATACAGATGATTGGAAAAAAACCAAGTTTACATGTAAATCTATTGCACGAGTTAAAACTCATGCTGGAAAAACTTGTTATACAATGTATTTTACTAGAGATTTTCTTTTCGTTTTTTTTTCTTCTAAATTCTTTCTCTGACAGTCTTTACTATTTGAGTGTAAATCGTGTTTTAAACTTCAAACTCAAAAATTTTATTCAATCTTTAAGCAGCAACAACAACAATTTATGTCCATAAGTTATGTTCGTTCAATAACATATTAACTCGACTCAATGATTCTTTTAAAGGTGTTAAATTCTTGCACTTAAAACAAAAACGAACAACAGAAAGAAAAATCTCTTCAAAAATTTATCTTGTTACATTAGTTGAGCTGAGTATATGAATTTATATTTTTCGTTTTGATTTATGTTTGATGTGTAGGTATGCTTATGTTCTAACGTTTCGTTAAGATACGTCTAACACTTTAGCAACATTTTCTACTGTTGCAATAAAATCTTGTAGAGGAAGATGAGGAAAGTATGAAAGAATTATGAGCTTTTTTCAAATAACCAACAACTGATGATAGGAAGTGTGAAAGGCAAAAATCCAAAAAAAACATATTAATGGGAATTTACTTTATATATTAAATTTATTAAAAAGTAAAACGTATGCACAAATAATACTTTAACTTTATATTACTAGACAAATATAGTCTAGAAGGAAATGAAATTCTAAATAAAAATGTCATCATAGAAATTAATGTGCCTGGGTTTTCTATTTCATCTGCATGTCTGTCTTTGAATACTTTTGTGGGTTTTTCTTATGTGTGAATATTTTGTATTAAATTTCCTAGACGTTGTTTTTTGGTTGAATTATTCCGAGAAAAAAGTGTCTCTAATACCTGGTTTTAGATTCGTTGTCTGTAGCTGTGACTGCTTCTTTTTTTTCTGCGATAATAATTGAAGTTTTAATTGCACTCAGCATGTTGAATTCATCTTTAATTAGATTTTTGGTTACGCTTGAGAAAAGAAACAATTATTTCTTGGTTTCATGAGACAGACAGCGAAATAAGGTCAAACATTGAGTGTGAAAGAATCCAAGAAATTGGATAAGTGTTATATGTAAGACTTTTTTATACAGTCTGTCGATTTTGTTGTAAAAATGTTTAAATTGATATTAACACTATATTTCGCAGACAATGTGGCGCTAAAGAACAGTGTATTGATAATTTTTCAATTCATTTGTTTAAAGTTAAAAGTGTTTGCAAGAAGTCTCTTACGTATTTGGAATGTTGTCTGACTAAACTAAGAACGTTAAATCTTACGTTGAACTTGAATTGTGAACTGAACTAAACTAAATGAACTGAACTAGAACTGTATAAATAAAACTGAACTAGAAATGAACTAGAACTGCAAACTAGAACTGAAAACTGAACTGAAAACTGAACTGAACTAGAACTGAACTGAACGAACTGAACTAGAACTGAACTAGAACTGAACTAGAACTGAACTAGAACTGAACTAGAACTGAACTAGAACTGAACTAGAACTGAACTAGAACTAGAACTAACTGAACTGAACTGAACTAGAACTGCTAGAATGAACTAGAACTGAACTAGAACTGAACTAGAACTGAACTAGAACTGAACTAGAACTGAATGAACTGAACTGAGAACTGAACTAGAACTGAACTAGAACTAACTAGAACTGAACTAGAACTGAACTAGAACTGAACTAGAACTGAACTAGAACTGAACTAGAACTGAACTAGAACTGAACTAGAACTGAACTAGAACTGAACTAGAACTGAACTAGAACTGAACTAGAACTGAACTAGAACTGAACTAGAACTGAACTAGAACTGAACTAGAACTGAACTAGAACTACTGACTGAACTAGAACTGAACTAGAACTGAACTAGAACTGAACTAGAACTGAACTAGAACTGAACTAGAACTGAACTAGAACTGAACTAGAACTGACTAGAACTGAACTAGAACTGAACTAGAACTGAACTAGAACTGAACTAGAACTGAACTAGAACTGAACTTTTTTTGTTTTTTTACTTATATAAGTATGTTTATATTAATATTAATCATACGCCCAGTATTTTCTATAATAATTAATATTAATCATACGCCTCTATGTTCGAAAATAACAAACTATGTATATCCCGCTCTATTAAATATAGAAAATATATATTATAAAAAATGGATTAGTTTCGTCAAAGCTCTGATTTTTGCTTAATTTAGCTGAAGGTATTAAATTTTTGTAATTTATAGGAATAAATATTATATTAAAAAACTTAGTCATTTGAGTTTAAATCAAACTTAAAATTTAATATCTATTACTGCAGAAAATTCTCTAACTTTATTATATGTATTTTGTATACATAAAACTAAATTAACAACCCACACAAAGTTTTTGCACTATAAAATTTTACTTAACAGTATTAATCTTTTTAATAGAATGACTTCTGAATATTGATATTTGCAGCAATAAAGTAAAATTAATTTATAGTAATAAAATTTTTATTAAACAACAAAAAAAGTCGCATTGACGTCATTGTAGCAATACTAAACTGAATGCGAACAAGTTTAAATAATTAGTGCGCATAATTAACACTCATTCGCTATCATTTAGTTTAGTATAACTGACTACCGATTTAATCAATCAATATTTATTTGGTGTACCCTACATCACCGTATTACAACCTAAAATGTTATAAAATGTGTCTGAATTAACTTTTGTATTTCGGTGTAGGGTTTTTAATATGGTCGTATAGTTTTTTTTTTATTATTTTAACATTTTAGTATCTTGTCTATTTTATGAAGCATAATATTTCATATCAATAACTTAGAATATTCTTAATAACTGTCTAACACTTAAAATTTGCAATTAATTTAATTTACATATTAATTGCAATTTGAATAAAATTATATAGAAATAAATAAGAAAAATATTTTATAAAATAAAAACGACCACACATTAAAAAAAAAAAAATAATAAACAAATTAAAGCCCGAAACTTTAATAAAGGTTTTAATATATTTGCATAAACTTTATTTCGGGTACATACTTTAAAGCTAAAACTTTATGTATTTACGTTTTATTGAAACTACAATATATATGTTTGTCTTAACCATAATTTGTTTAAGTTTATAAGTGTTTTCTTAACGTTATAATGGTGCTCTCTATCAATTGATTTTGTTCATATATTTTCTTTTAAACTAAAGCTTTTAAAGTTAAACTTAAAGATTTAACACAAGTACAAACTTAAGAACCCACGCCAAAATGCAAATAATTGGTTAAATGTATAAAATTGTATAAGAAAAAAATTACAACAACAATTGTTATTTTCTATAAAAAAAACACAACAACAATAATAAAATTTAACACAAAAATAAATACACATTCCAAAACAACAACCAATACAGGCCTCGCTACACAAAATGTATTGGTTTTAATAAATTTATATGGGTGCAGCCATTAAATACAATAAAATTACAAAAACTACAACAGCAACAAAAACAATAATTTTAGAATTTGTTAGCAGTCGTATGTTGTTGTTGCTATTTCAATTTTACTTTAATAAACTCTTTAATAAAGTGTAGTAAATGCTGTATGTTGCCTGTCAATTGACTCCATGTATTTGTTGTTAAATAAATGAATTAAAAGAAAAAGAATTATTATTTTTTTTATTAAAAAACATTAACTGAATTTTATAAACTTTTAATTAGTATATAATTAATTGTGGACATATGTTGTGTTGTTTATTTTTTGATTTAATAAAGTTGGCAAAATATTGTATTTTTTCTATTGAGTTTTTAAGAAACACAATTATTATTAAAAATTGTTGTAAAATGTTTAGTCTCTTGACTAACTACAAGATTGATTGATTCATTATCGTAAAAGCTTAATTTGAACTTTTTGAATTGAATACACAACATCGAAAAGTTTAAAAGATGCAAAAAAGCTTTTCACAAATTTGTCTGAAAATCAATCGTTACAAGGCATTTGAAAAGAGTTTACTGTTAAAAAAGTTTTTTTTTTATTTCTTTATGAAAAAAAGTTCTATATGAAAAAAGCTTTTTATGAAAAATTTCTTTAAAAACAAAAAAGAAAAATTTCAGCAAATCTTATATTATATAGTTATTGTTAAAAAAAAAATCATTAAAAATATTTTTTAAAAAAGCTTCTTTTTGGTAAGAATGTGTATTTTTGGTAAAAGCTTTTTAAATTTATTAGTAAAAAAGTTTTTTTTTTGTGAAATAATATTATTTATTGAAAAACTGATTATTCGTTTATTGTCAATAAAAAGCTTATTTTTTAAAAAAGCTTTTTGTTAAAACATTTATTTAACACACTTTGATTTAAAAAAAAACTCTTTTATGAAAAAGCTATTAACAAAAAATATAAAAAATATCTTTACGAAAACTAAATTTTATATAGTTTATGATTAAGCTTTTTAATAAAAAGCTTTTTATGTTTTGTTAAAAAAATTGTTTTATTTTGAAAAGGCTGTTTTTTGATGAAACAATATCTTTGGCGGTAATAGTTATTATTTTTAATATAATAAAAACCTATTTGTTTAAAAAGTTTTTTATTAAAAAGCTCTACTTGGTAAAACAACTATTTTGCCAAAAAAGACTCTAAAAGTTAAACAATATATTTGTCGGTAATAGTTCTTATTTCCAATAAAAACCTTTTTGTGAAAAAGCTCTATTTTGTCAAAAAGCTTTTTTAAGTTCTAAAAATGAAACAATGCCTTTGGCGGTAAAAGTTATTTTCAAGAAAAAAAAACTTGAATCTATTAAGAAACTTTTATACAAAAATTGTTTATAATTATGCTATTTATGAAAAAGCTTTACAGATTATATTAAAAAACTTTTTTGTGAAAAGTCTGTTTTTGACAAAACTATATCTTTAGCAGTAATAGTTATTATTTTCAATAAAAAAACGCTATTGGTTAAAAAAAGCTCTTTTTTGGATAAAAGCGTTTTTGATAAAACTTTGTCTGTAGTCAAAAAGCTTTTCTGTGAAAAAGCTATTTAAAAAAAAAATAAAATAGTTTTTATTAAAAGTTGTTTTGTTGTAAAAAAAATTTTATGAAAATGTGTTATTTCTTAAGAAGCTTTTTTTTTTGAAAAAGCTCTTTTTGGTTAAACAATATCTTTGGCGGTAATAGTTTTAGTTTCGCTTAAGCAACCATTAACCTAAAAAGAAGAAGAGCTTTTATAACTAAAGCTCTTTAAGAAAAAAATTTTATAAAAAAGTTCTCAAAAAGCTTTTTTATAAAAAAGCCCTGTTTTATGATGCATTTTCATAGGCGGTAATGGATATTGAACCTATTGTATAAAAAAGCTCTCTTTTGGAAAAAGCTTAGAAAAAAACTTTATTGTAGACAAAATATCTGTATTTTGTGCAAAAGCTTAGTACTTAATTTAATAAAAAAAGCGATACATATGCGGAAGAAGCATATGTTAATGTCGAAATGATTTACGTGAACACCTGCAGTGTTGGCCTATTTAACGGTGTTCCTTTTCACGATAGTAGTCCTGTTGGGGAATGACCCGTGTTATGATTCAAGCTTAATCCAAACTCGACAAAGGAAAAGGCAATCACTGGTTAGCGTCGATAGAAAGTGCAGACCCAACATCAAGTGAAAACACCCTATTGATGCTATGAGGAATGCCGTTGTCCCTACAAACATTCCCAGACTCACCCCCAGTACATTGCTGGACCTCTTGAAGTCGCTCAACCACACCACTGAGACGGATTTAGTTAATACGGACCAACACCTAGCGGAGGTAACTGGTAGTGCGAAACACAGATCTATATTTAATTAGCCAGACTTATTTCAGTGGCCAAAAAGACTTACTATGATAAGTTGAGCATGTTTTATAGTAAACTCCAACACACTCAACCTTGAAGGAAATTCACTGATAAATTAAAGATTAAGGTATTAACAACCTTAGTTCAGCACACCACTCCAACCATCACTCCATCCGACTAACTTCTGATACAACTGGGAATCCCTCTAATGCATCATATACAAGTATCTGATGATACATCGAACACCAACTCATACCCAATCTTTGCGTTATCAGTTCAAATACAACATTTTATTAATCCAAAGCATTGCTCCTAGTTTCTCGGAGCGGTAACAGAAACTTATACCGAGAATTTATATTTTACCGTGTATCAATCTTTTAACAAAGCACTCCCTTTCAGCGAATTTGGGTTTAAACCACAGCCACTACGTGGATCCCAAAGGAAACTCAACCAACTGACCAGTCAGAAAATGTCTTGCGGGCAACTGGCCGCCCGTAGTACCAGATTCTGTGGAGCTCTGATTAGACCCCATGTCAAATCATCCACCAATTTATAGTCCCGGCAGACTAGAGCTACTGGTAGCACATTTTTAACAAGGGATTGCAATACACAAGGGATTGCAATACACCAATACGCAGGGGGGGGGGGGATACTGCTATAGTGATGAGCAGGTGTATGTTGTTCTCAAGAAAAGAAAATAGACTAATTTTATACTGGCGACCCCAACAATTGTTTGAAACGTCATAACGCCATGATTATATTAAATCATTTTGAACACGATCTCTAGAACCACCTGTATGCAGACTTTTTGAAATCATTAAGCAGCTCATGTTCTTGTCTAAATATTGTGACATTTATTACAGTATCTTGTCTAATTAATAATTTCAATGCTAATTTAATTTTAAACTTTCCAAGTATTTTGCACTGACAGTTGTCATTTTATTTGCAAGTTTGTTGCTTAAATCTATTGTTTTCGTAACAACAGTAGAACAACAACCTTATTTGTCAATCATATACAATGTATAAAGTGGAAATATTTATTTTATTATTTAGTTAAAACAAATATTAATTGTAATTTAAACGTAATTGTTTTGCTGGCAAAATAATTAATTACATATTTTGCTTTGTTGCTAACAAGTTTGTGGCTTAAGTCTTTTGTTTAGAAGCAGTTAACCATTATGCTGTTTTTCAATAATATATAACAATTTTACTTAATTATCAACAAAAAAAAAATTATTAATATTTGGTTTTACATTCATTTGAAATTAAAATGATACTTAATTTTTATTTATAATTTTTATTACTTTGGTGCGTCAACTAAAGTAGTTATTTGACAAAATTGTATTCACTTCTCTCAACTGCAGTCAATTCCTTCAGTCAAGTAAGTCACTTCCCCACATTTCATAGTTTATAATTTATGGGCAATTTACAAACACCAGTAGCTGCCTTTGATGGCTTTCTGGTGTCTTTTTAAGCTTTTTAAGCCGGTAGTTGTGGTGGTTTTGTTACTGTTACTGTTCAGTTTCTGTTTCAGTTTTTAAGTGCAACATAAAGGTATTATTTATGAAACAATCAAGAAGAACAAGTTTTTGCGTTTATTTCTTGCATCTTTACTTTAAAGAGTTTCCATAGTGTGTTATAAAGAAAAAAAAAAAAAACATATTAATGGATAAAGTGTAGCAAAATGTACACATATGTATACTACATTGTTGTTATTGTTATGCAAATTTCTTTTGAGGATTTTGTTTCGTAAGTAATATTAAGCTACCGAACTTAAAGAATTTTAAAGATAAGAAAAACTAAACTTAGTTTTCTTTCATTAATTATTTGTATAAATTCTTAATAATGTTTTCAATTTAAAAGCTCATATCGTTAGTAATAAAATTATAGAAAAACTTGTTCCTTAAATAATATGGCCATTTTTTTGTTAAGTGCTGATTGCGTTTGCCCATTTCGCTTTTTCAATTTTCTTGTTTTAATACTTTAACAATGTTAAAATATTATGCATTATTATTTATTGATAAACCATAGTTGATGTAACGCTTTCGCTAATTTAACGGACTTACATTTGCATTTGGTTAAAATTTGTTTTAGCTGTTTTTTCTATATTTTTATTTTCACAAAACCGTTTTCTTTTATTTGCTTAAGCGAAAGGTGTTGTGTGTGAGTGTGTGTGTTTGACTGGTTAGTTGTGGGTATGCAAAATTTTTGAGCGTGTCTAAGCCAAACATTAACATGTGAAAATGGAAAATCTATTGCGACCGCAACACTTAAGGGCATTTAGATATTACTGGTTTGATTTTCTTCTTCTCGCGTCTATTTAGTTTCGTTTACGTATGAATGAAAAAGATTTTGTTATTTGAGATGTTTGTAAATTTGAAAATTATGTAATATTTATGTTTATATCAGGGTATAAAATATTATAAATAATAGCAAAACAATAACAATAGATATTTCTTTAGGTAATCACCATATTTGTTAACGAAAAAATTTGGAAAGAAAACGCCATAAATTTGTTAAGGAGGTTTGTTGCTTAAGTTTTTTGTTTATCATAATGAAATGGATAAATACTAGCAACTATCGACGCACTAACATATACCAGGTTATAGACTAGCATTGTTTAAGCAATAGACTATAAAATAGACTATAGATTACACTACAGACTAGAATATACACTGTACTAAACTATATACTAAAGAATATACTATAGAATACTATAAACTAAACTATAGACTAGACTACAGACTAGACTATAAACTAGACTATAGACTAGACTATAGACTAGACAATAGACTATACTATAGACTAGACTATAGACTGTAATATAAAATAGACTATAGACTAGACTATAGATTAGATAATAGACTAGACTGGAGACTAGACTATAGACTAGACTATAGACTATACTATAGACTAGACTATAGACTATACTATAGACTAGACTATAGACTAGACTATAGACTAGACTATAGACTATACTATAGAATAGACTATAGACTAGACTATAGACAAGACTATAGACAAGACTATAGACTAGACTATAGACTAGACTACAGACTAGACTATAGACTAGACTATAGACTAGACTATAGACTAGACTATAGACTAGACTATAGACTAGACTATAGACTAGACTATAGACTAGACTATAGACTAGAATATAGACTAGACCATAGACTAGACTATAGACTAGACTATAGACTAGACTATAGAGTAGACTATAGACTAGACTATAGACTAGACTATAGACTAGATTATAGACTAGATTATAGACTAGACTATAGACTAGACTATAGACTAGACTATAGACTAGATTAGACTGCAGACTAGACTAGACTATGGATTAGTCTATAGACTAGACTATAGACTAGACTATAGACTAGACTATAGACTAGAATATAGACTAGACCATAGACTAGACTATAGACTAGACTATAGACTAGACTATAGAGTAGACTATAGACTAGACTATAGACTAGACTATAGACTAGATTATAGACTAGACTATAGACTAGACTATAGACTAGACTATAGACTAGACTATAGACTAGATTATAGACTAGACTATAGACTTGGCTATAGACTAGACTATAGAATAGATTATAGACTAGACTATAGATTAGACTATAGACTAGATTATAGACTAGACTATAGACTAGACTACAGACTAGACTATAGGATAGACTATAGTCTATAGTCTAGACTAGACTATAGTCTAGTCTATGGCCTAGGCTATAGTCTGGTCTATAGCCCAGTCTATTGTCTAGTCTATAGTATAGTCTATAGACTAGTCTATGGTATAGTCTATAATTTAGTCTATAGGCTAGAACATAAACCAGACTGTGGACTAAACTGTGCACTACACAATAGACTAAACTATGGATTAGACACTAGAATTAAATATAGACTAGACCATAGACTAAATGGTAGACTAGAACATAAACTACACTATAGACTAGCATATAGTCTTGACTCTAGCCTACACTATAGACTGGACTATAGACTGACTGAAAATTTTTTATAGTTGAAACTTTCTAATTAAAATATTCTTATAAAAACATGGAACGTTTGTTATTGTTATTTAAACAGCAGTACTCACCAAAAAGATTCCCTTTAATAATTGCCAACAGCGTAGGTGGACATTAGCATTCTAAGGAATATATTTCCTTAATAAATTCAAAGTTCCACCATAATAAATACAACCAGACCATATATACCAAAACGTGTACTTATAAACATAAAATAATCATAAACACTTTTGACAAAACCAAGCCAAGCAGGCAAAAGCATGACAAAACCAAACAATTGCAGCCAACAGTAGCATTGTGGCAACCATTCCTTAAGGAATAAATACAAACACACAAAAACTAATATCACAAAATTAAATTATATTTATTACTTTACTAACTAACAACAACTATTTTTGCTGAGTATGCAAAAAAAAAAAAAAAATTTTTTTTTTTTTTAATAAAAAACTATATGGCCACGGTTTTTTACGGTTTATTTTTCATAAAAATAAACTTGATTGCTTTTGTCTCCATTTAATCAGACATGTTGTTAAAATGTTCTTTAAGTGTTGTAAGTTGTTTATTATTGTTGTTGTTGTTGTTCTTTTTCGAAAATTTATTACTTTGTGCTGCTGGTATGTCTGTGAGTCGTTAGCATACAACTTGTTTTTTTCGTCATATACAATATTTTTTTCTTTCTGTAGCAAAGCTTGAGTGATTTTAATTAATGTTAATTGAAATTATGTGTTTTTATGAAATGTTTTTTTTCTGTTTTGATTGATTTTTATTTAATGTAAATTTGTTTTTGAACATTTTACAAATTATCTAACGTTTGTTTTGTTTACATATTACATTAAAAATATTTAAAATATTTTGTATATCTTCATTAAGATCTTGTTAGGAGTTTTTTTTAGTTACATGTGATGTAATTTGTAAAAGTGATTTACATAAGCAGCTGGTTACAAGCTAGTTAACTAACATTGAGGGCTTTTTTGGAGGAAAAGAACAAGAATACGATTGAAAACAAACTCTAATAAAATATGAGTTTGTGTCTTAAGTCTTTTGTTTTGGCACGTGTGATGCCAAATTTGTTTATTCATTGTATAAAGCACAAGAATTAATTAATATTTGACTTAATTAAAATATTGAAATTATATTTAACATTTAACTTAGGTATACAGGGTGCTATAGTTTAGTATATAGTCTAGTTTATAGGATATAGTCTATGTTAGTATAAAATCTTATCTATAGTCTAATCTATGCCCTGTTTAATCTACTTCAAACCTCACTGATTTGCCTTCTAAATTTGTAACATTTCTATTATAATCTCTATTCAAACTTCAATTTAAATTTACCCAAAAATCCAATTTATTATAACTTTAAAACCATTTTAAGTCAAAAATATCTACATTAAATGATTTCATATAATTTTTACTTTTTTCAAACCTTATAAAATGTCTGCATTCACTTTCTCCTAAACAGAAACAAAAACTATTTTCATTTCATCCACTAACAAGACAAACACAAAAACTTTTTTCCTACAAACCAGCAGAAAGTAATAAGAAAATAAAAACAACCAACATACACATGTATTTCTTTACACCTTCAAGTCCTTACATGTTTAACAAAAAAAAGATCTGCTTGTATCGTTGAATGTGCAACAAACCGTAAGCAGTTAAACTAAAACACATTTTCATATTGTATCTCTATCTTCGAACACAACATATACAATAGACATAATAACAAGTCTGAAAAAAAGTTTAAAAAAAGCTTTCAAAAAAAGTTATGAAGCAAAAACATGAAATATCATTGAATTTAACAAGACTAACAAATATTTTTCGTGAAAATCCACAATAAAAACATATTGGAAAATACTGTTAAAATTTTTGTTGTTAACAATTTACAACAGCCACAAAAAAAAAAAAAAACAAAAATATAAAACAACAAAAATTATTGATGAATAGAAATTGCTTAAACTTATTGATAAATCACATAGAAATAAAGTGAAAAAAAGAAGTGTTAACAGCCACAAAAATAAAATCAAACTAACTGGTTCACTTTATTTTCACATATTTTTCTTATAAAAATTAAAAGTGCATTTTGAAGGGAACAGATCAATGCTCAATCAAGTTGATATATTTTATTAAAATTTAATAATTTTATTAAAAATATTTTTCCCGAACTAAAAATAACTTTTTGAAAATAAGTGGATTATATGATATTTCTAGCTTAAAAAAATTTGCATTTTACTTTTGTTGTACACATCAAAAGCCTAAGGTGAAGCCGGCATAAATATGCATTTCAAGTTAAAACTATTAAGTACTTTAACGAATTTACTGAGAAAATGCAGCAGTTTAAATGAATGTATAGTTTCATGTCTACTCTACAGACTACTCTATACATTTTTTTCTATATTATTAGTTTTTCCACTTTAGTTTTTCCACTTTAGTCTATATTGTAGTCTATAGTCTAGTCTATAGTCTAGTCTATAGTCTAGTCTATAGTCTAGTCTATAGTCTAGTCTATAGTCTAGTCTATAGTCTAGTCTATAGTCTAGTCTATAGTCTAGTCTATAGTCTAGTCTATAGTCTAGTCTATAGTCTAGTCTATAGTCTAGTCTATAGTCTAGTCTATAGTCTAGTCTATAGTCTAGTCTATAGTCTAGTCTATAGTCTAGTCTATAGTCTAGTCTATAGTCTAGTCTATAGTCTAGTCTATAGTCTAGTCTATAGTCTAGTCTATAGTCTAGTCTATAGTCTAGTCTATAGTCTAGTCTATAGTCTAGTCTATAGTCTAGTCTATAGTCTAGTCTATAGTCTAGTCTATAGTCTAGTCTATAGTCTAGTCTATAGTCTAGTCTATAGTCTAGTCTATAGTCTAGTCTATAGTCTAGTCTATAGTCTAGTCTATAGTCTCTATAGTCTAGTCTATAGTCTAGTCTATAGTCTAGTCTATAGTCTAGTCTATAGTCTAGTCTATAGTCTAGTCTATAGTCTAGTCTATAGTCTAGTCTATAGTCTAGTCTATAGTCTAGTCTATAGTCTAGTCTATAGTCTAGTCTATAGTCTAGTCTATAGTCTAGTCTATAGTCTAGTCTATAGTCTAGTCTATAGTCTAGTCTATAGTCTAGTCTATAGTCTAGTCTATAGTCTAGTCTATAGTCTAGTCTATAGCCTAGTCTATAGTCTAGTCTATAGTCTAGTCTATATTCTAGTCTATAGTCTAGTATATAGTCTAGTCTATATTCTAGTCTATAGTCTAGTTATAGTCTAGTCTATAGTCTAGTCTATAGTCTAGTCTATAGTCTAGTCTATAGTCTAGTCTATAGTTTAGTCTATAGTCTAGTCTATAGTCTAGTCTATAGTCTAGTCTATAGTTTAGTCTATAGTCTAGTCCATAGTCTAGTCTATAGTCTAGTCTATAGTCTAGTCTATAGTCTAGTCTATAGTCTAGTCTATAGTCTAGTCTATAGTCTAGTCTATAGTCTAGTCTATAGTCTAGTCTATAGTCTAGTCTATAGTCTAGTCTATAGACTAGTCTATAGTCTAGTCTATAGTCTAGTCTATAGTCTAGTCTAGTCTATAGTCTAGTCTAGTCTATAGTCTAGTCTAGTCTATAGTCTAGTCTATAGTCTAGTCTAGTCTATAGTCTAGTCTAGTCTATAGTCTAGTCTAGTCTATAGTCTAGTCTAGTCTATAGTCTAGTCTAGTCTATAGTCTAGTCTAGTCTAGTCTATAGTCTAGTCTATAGTCTAGTCTATAGTCTAGTCTATAGTCTAGTCTATAGTCTAGTCTAGTCTATAGTCTAGTCTATAGTCTAGTCTAGTCTATAGTCTAGTCTAGTCTATAGTCTAGTCTATAGTCTAGTCTAGTCTAGTCTATAGTCTAGTCTATAGTCTAGTCTATAGTCTAGTCTATAGTCTAGTCTATAGTCTAGTCTATAGTCTAGTCTATAGTCTAGTCTATAGTCAAGTCTATAGTCTAGTCTATAGTCTAGTCTATAGTCTAGTCTATAGTCTAGTCTATAGTCTAGTCTATAGTCTAGTCTATAGTCTAGTCTATAGTCTAGTCTATAGTCAAGTCTATAGTCTAGTCTATAGTCTAGTCTATAGTCTAGTCTATAGTCAGTCTATAGTCTAGTCTATAGTCTAGTCTATAGTCTAGTCTATAGTCTAGTCTATAGTCTAGTCTATAGTCTAGTCTATAGTCTAGTCTATAGTCTAGTCTATAGTCTAGTCTATAGTCTAGTCTATAGTCTAGTCTATAGTCTAGTCTATAGTCTAGTCTATAGTCTAGTCTATAGTCTAGTCTATAGTCTAGTCTATAGTCTAGTCTATAGTCTAGTCTATAGTCTAGTCTATAGTCTAGTCTATAGTCTAGTCTATAGTCTAGTCTATAGTCTAGTCTATAGTCTAGTCTATAGTCTAGTCTATAGTCTAGTCTATAGTCTAGTCTATATCTAGTCTATAGTCTAGTCTATAGTCTAGTCTATAGTCTAGTCTATAGTCTAGTCTATAGTCTAGTCTATAGTCTAGTCTATAGTCTAGTCTATAGTCTAGTCTATAGTCTAGTCTATAGTCTAGTCTATAGTCTAGTCTATAGTCTAGTCTATAGTCTAGTCTATAGTCTAGTCTATAGTCTAGTCTATAGTCTAGTCTATAGTCTAGTCTATAGTCTAGTCTATAGTCTAGTCTATAGTCTAGTCTATAGCTAGTCTATAGTCTAGTATAGTCTAGTCTATAGTCTAGTCTATAGTCTAGTCTATAGTCTAGTCTATAGTCTAGTCTATAGTCTAGTCTATAGTCTAGTCTATAGTCTAGTCTATAGTCTAGTCTATAGTCTAGTCTATAGTCTAGTCTATAGTCTAGTCTATAGTCTAGTCTATAGTCTAGTCTATAGTCTAGTCTATAGTCTAGTCTATAGTCTATCAATAGCCTATGTACTAAGTCTAGTCTATAGTCTAGGTCTAGACTGTCAGTCTAGTTAAAGTCTATAGTCCTATGACCTAGGAGTCCCAGTCATAAGTCTATGAAAGCTACTATAGTCTATATACTTTTGTTAGCATAGTCTAGTCTCGTCTAGTCATAGTCTAGTCTATAGCTAGTCTAGTCGTCTATAGTCTAGTCTATAGTCAGTCTATAGTCTAGTCTATGTCTAGTCTATAGTCTAGTCTATAGCTAGTCTATAGTCTAGTTATAGTCTAGTCTATAGTCTAGTCTATAGTCTAGTTATAGTCTATCAGTAGTCTAGTCAGTAGTCTAGTCTATAGTCTATAGTCTAGTCTATAGTCTAGTCTATAGTCTAGTCTGTAGTCGGTCTATACTATCTATATCTAGTCCTAATAGTATATACAATTCAATTGTCCTTGTCTGTAATCTTAGTCTATATTCTAGTCAGACTGGCAGTATAAAGTCTAGCCTATGACGGAGTCCACAAATCTACTGAAAGCAATTAAAGATCACTTTAGTTCCTTTAAAATACTGCCTTTTAATCTCCAGCAACTACGCACACTAAAACAAATAACTAACGAGCTGTGTAACTTAAAAACACACACTTTCTTTATCTTTCAAAACTCTAACGAAAAAATTAAACAACAAATCTCATCATTTTCGAAACTTAAATTTTCTTTGGGTATCCATTATGACGTAAAATTGCCCAAATAAAGCTTGCGATAAAAATTTTCTCTTAAAGTAGTCAAACATATTAACAATAAAAACAAAAAAAAAAGACAAACCAACAACAACAAAAATTAAAAACATAAACATTCATGAATTGCATTTTTTTGGGGGGAATTATTATTAGTTGCTCTCTTTTTATTATTATTTCTACTGGAGTTCAAAAAAACTCTCTTCTTTTGTCCCATTCAGTTTGTAACGAAAAGTGAAGTCATGCGTTCATTGAACTTCCAAAACATGTTACGAAAATCTGCAAAAGAAGAAAAAAGGAAAACAAATCTTTCCTTTTTATATTCGTTTGTTGTAGTTGTTGCTGTTACAGCAACAAGTTGTGTAAGTAAAAGCCCTAACATTGAATTTACCTTCAAAATTTTTATTCGATTTAGACTTTTCTACTATCATGCGGTAAGTTGTTGGGTTTGGGTAACATTTTGTGAATGTGTTAGATATATCAGGAATGGAAAGTTTACTACCATTAAGATATAGAACTCACTATTAGATCTACATACAAGATACTATACTAGAGACCAGGTTAGATAAAAACGAGACACCACAATAGACTAGAGTACAGACTAGACTATAGACTTACTAGACACTAGACTGATAGACTAGACTATAGACTAGACTATAGACTAGACTAGAGACTAGACTATAGACTAGACTATAGACTAGACTATAGACAACTAGAATAGACTATAGACTAGACTATAACTAGACTATACTATAGACTAGACTAGACTATAGACTAGACTATAGACTAGACTATAGACTAGACTATAGACTAGACTATAGACTAGACTATAGACTAGACTATAGACTAGACTATAGACTAGACTATAGACTAGACTATAGACTAGACTATAGACTAGACTATAGACTAGACTATAGACTAGACTATAGACTAGACTATAGACTAGACTATAGACTAGACTATAGACTAGACTATAGACTAGACTATAGACTAGACTATAGACTAGACTATAGACTAGACTATAGACTAGACTATAGACTAGACTATAGACTAGACTATAGACTAGACTATAGACTAGACTATAGACTAGACTATAGACTAGACTATAGACTAGACATAGACTAGACTATAGACTAGACTATGGACTAGACTATGGACTAGACTATAGACTAGACTATAGACTAGACTATAGACTAGACTATAGACTAGACTATAGACTAGACTATAGACTAGACTATAGACTAGACTATAGACTAGACTATAGACTAGACTATAGACTAGACTATAGACTAGACTAGACTAGACTATAGACTAGACTAGACTAGACTAGACTAGACTAGACTAGACTAGACTAGACTAGACTAGACTAGACTATAGACTATAGACTAGACTATAGACTAGACAATAGACTAGACTATATACTAGAAAATAGACTATACTATAGACTAGACCATAGACTATACTATAGACTATACTATAGACTATACTATAGACTATACTATAGACTAGACTATAGACTAGACTATAGATTAGACTATAGACTAGACTATAGACTAGACTATAGACTAGACTATAGACTAGGCTTTAGACTAGTCTTGGGACATGTTACATGACACGACTCTGAAAGAGTCACTCGACAAGACTCTAGAGTGGTTTAAATTATAGGCAGTTTTCCATTCCTGCTTGATACGATTGTTGTTTTCTAACAATTTTGCTGCTAAAGCATTTAACTAACTCTTCTCCTTTCTCTCTCTCTCTCGTTTTCACTGTATTGGTGATTTGACCATTTGTTTCTGTTAGAGAGTACTACAGCAACAACAAATAAAATATGCGTTGGATTATGAATGCGTTTTTTCCTAACTTGTTGTTGTTATTATTGTATATGATTCCTGTTCAAATGTTGTAATAAACAATACAATCTATAATTTAAGTTGGTGTTGTTGTTATGGTTGTTGGTTATGTCGATTTGTTATTATTACTGCTATTGTGGTTGTAGTTGTAGTTGTTGTTGTTGCTGTTGCTAGTTGTGATGATGGATGAACGTAAAAATTCGTGTTCAAACACTTTACTTTATATTCCTTGTACAAAATTGTTTATCTTAAAAACCATGTTGTTGCTGTTAGCTGGCAACGAAAGGCTTTTTTTGTTTTTTTTTTTTATTGCTGTTAAAGCTAGCTGCAATTGAAAGTGGGGAGTGTTGTAATCATCATCATATCAATATTGTGTTGTTGTTTTTTTCACTTACTTTTTTGTTGGTCACTTAGAAAATGTTTCCTTTTAACCATTTTCTTCTGTGAGACAAACGTAGAAAAAGCATTAGGGTCGTGTTAGGGTATAGCTGTTGTTGTTAGGTTTTTTTTCTTGCTATTTTTTTTTTGTTTTTCCTAAAAGGTAATAATGCGTTTAACATGTTTTTATGTAAAACTGTTTTTTTTTCTTCTTTCTATTACAATTTTTCTTTTGCTTTTGGTTGGATTTATTTAAAAATTTTTAAAATATGTTTAAAGATTGAAAGCTTTTTGTTTGTGTATGTGTGTGTGTGTGTCTTTAAGTGTTTTTCCTTCCTTGCTTTCTTTAGAAAAAAATTAAAAAAACTAATCTAACAAACAAGAAAACATGATTAGATACACGATTATATGGTACATAACTACGATTAACAACAACTAAGTTGAAAAAAAATCAAAACAACCAAATGAATGGATGTTGTTGATTTTTCTTTCAGTTTTTTGTAAATTATTTTAATGGAAAAAGAGCAGATGTTTTTTTTTTTTCCTTTATAACTTTGATTGAAGGCTGTTGGTGTGTTTTTTATAACAAAAAGTATTACAGATTGTTTAATACATATAAGCAAAAATATTCAAAAATATTAAATATAATTTTAAAATATGAATACAGATGAAGGAATTCAATATGTGGGGATTAGCTTCGACATATCTTAAGCTTTTCACTTTATACTTTTTAAATTTAAAAAATTAAGAAAAATATTATTGCACATTTAGCTTGATGATGTGTTAAAAATTACAATTAATTATACCCTACACCACTTTAGTGGGGAGGGTGTATTGGGTTTGTGCTGATGAATCATTTTCTGAGTCGATTTAGCTATGTCCGTCCGTCCGTCTGTCCGTCCATGTAAACCTTGTAATCAGACTACAGACTCGCAATTTTGAAGATAATTCAATGAAATTTGGGACATGATATTCTATTGCCCCAGGGACCAAGCCTATTGAAAATGGTTAACATCGGTACATTATTTCACCTAGCCCCCATACAACTGAACCCCCGAATAGAGCTTGTAAGCCTTGTAATCAAACTACAGGTCGCAATTTTGGAGATAATCTAATGAAATTTGACACATGATCTTTTATGGTACTGCAGACGAAGCCTATTGGAAATAGTTAACATCGGTCCATTATTTCACCTAGGCCCCATACAACTGAACCCCCGAATAGAGCTTGTATGCCTTGTAATCAAACTACAGGTCGCAATTTTGGAGATAATCTAATGAAATTTGACACATGATCTTTTATGGTACTGCAGATGAAGTCTATTGAAAATGGTTAACACCGGTCCATTATTTCACCTAGGCCCCATACAACTGAACCCGCCAAATAGGGCTTTTAAGTTCATAATTATGTTTAATATACTCGTATCTCGACAAAAAGCTGCAAAACCAAGTTCTATACTAGCTTTGATGACCCTGGTGAACTTTATAATTATAGGGCCTCATTTGACCCTAGCCCCTATAAAAAGCCCCCATCAAAATTTTACTTAAATATCCACAGTTTTATTAAACAATAAATGGCTTATGTATATCTGAGACAAAGTACAATTCAACTTAAATGCTTTATTATGAAAACTGAATTATATTTTATTCGTATACAGGTGTAGGGTATTATATGATCGCCCTCGCCCGACTATAACTTCTTACTTGTTTTCTCTCATCAATAGAAAAACACTTTACTAAATAAGCATTTAACAGGCTGCCTGACGGAAATAGCTTTAGTCTTGTTAATATGCTTTTAAGCTTAATAATATCAAGACCCTATTATAAAATATTTTTCCAGCAATTTCATTAAACTATTTATCGGTCTCATAACAAAAGTCAACATCATTAATTGTTAATAATTTTAGCTTTTACATTTTGCCTACATTATGACAGGAAGAGTTTGTATTAAGAATAATAATAATAACTTTTTAGTTACAAAAACATTTTTCAATATTAAACAACCAACACGTCAAATGTTATCACAAACGGTTTTGTTTGATAAGAAAACGCCAAAAGAAACATTTCTTCATACAAAAAGCGCACCGTCCTCTACAAAAGCCGCTGTATGCAGCAGACACAACAAAAACTATAGCATTTACTATATTTTAAGTCAAATGCTATTGCTGCTGCTGTTGTTTGCAAAAGGTGTAATAATTACTGGCAACATCTTGTGGCAAGTTATATTTCTGTTTTCCTCCGGATTTCTTTTGGCATCAAGGCAGCCCACGTAAAAAGCAACTTCTTTCGTTTAAAATAATTCATATAAAAAAGGTGTTAATCATTAATAAAATGTGCTTTATATTTTCCTTAAAAAAAAAAACTTTGTTTAATTATTAATGATGCCAGCAGCCTTAACACAAATGTTCTGGCTTTTTCATAACAACTCTAGACAGTTGTTAGAGTTCTAAAACTCTTTTTTTAAGATAAGAAAGTAGTTTTATAGTTGTAACATTTCTAGTACATACATACATACGTACTATATTTAGTCTATAGCTTATATCACAAGCGGAAATTATTTAAACAATTTAACTGTTTCCTTAGTTAAAATTTTTTGTGTGTTTTTTCGTTTGTATTCTATTGTAAATAGTTTTTGTTTTTTTCTTTAATTTGCCAAATCTAATCATTTTAATTTAAAACTATTGTATAACATCAAAAACATTTAAAATTCAATCAATTAAAATTGTTTTGGATATTTTAACTATCTAGTTTTAAAAGAGGAAGGTGTCCCAAGAAAAAAAGGAATTTATAGAATTATAAACTTGTGCCAAGTTACAAACTCCTTTTGTTCTATCTAGTCAAAAGCGATAGTTCACATTGTAGTTCAAACCATAGACCAGAGAAAAGACAGTGTTATAGTCCAGACTATATCCAAGACTACAGAACAGGCTATCCTCTAATCTAATAGTCGAGTCTATAGTCCAGCTAATAGTCTAGTCTAGAAGTAGTCTATAGTACAGTCTATAGTCTAGGCTATAGTCTAGGCTAGTCTAGTCTATAGTCTAGTCTATAGTCTAGTCTATAGTCTAGTCTATAGTCTAGTCTAGTCTATAGTCTAGTCTATAGTCTAGTCTATAGTCTAGTCTATAGTCTAGTCTATAGTCTAGTCTAGTCTATAGTCTAGTCTATAGTCTAGTCTATAGTCTAGTCTATAGTCTAGTCTAGTCTATAGTCTAGTCTATAGTCTAGTCTATAGTCTAGTCTATAGTCTAGTCTATAGTCTAGTCTATAGTCTAGTCTATAGTCTAGTCTATAGTCTAGTCTATAGTCTAGTCTATAGTCTAGTCTATAGTCTAGTCTATAGTCTAGTCTATAGTCTAGTCTATAGTCTAGTCTATAGTCTAGTCTATAGTCTAGTCTATAGTCTAGTCTATAGTCTAGTCTATAGTCTAGTCTATAGTCTAGTCTATAGTCTAGTCTATAGTCTAGTCTATAGTCTAGTCTATAGTCTAGTCTATAGTCTAGTCTATAGTTTAGTCTATAGTCTAGTCTATAGTCTAGTCTAGTCTAGTCTAGTCTAGTCTATAGTCTAGTCTATAGTCTAGTCTATAGTCTAGTCTATAGTCTAGTCTATAGTCTAGTCTATAGTCTAGTCTATAGTCTAGTCTATAGTCTAGTCTATAGTCTAGTCTATAGTCTAGTCTATAGTCTAGTATAGTCTAGTCTATAGTCTAGTCTATAGTCTAGTCTATAGTCTAGTCTATAGTCTAGTCTATAGTCTAGTCTATAGTCTAGTCTATAGTCTAGTCTATAGTCTAGTCTATAGACTAGTCTATAGTCTAGTCTATAGTCTAGTCTATAGTCTAGTCTATAGTCTAGTCTATAGTCTAGTCTATAGTCTAGTCTATAGTCTAGTCTATAGTCTAGTCTATAGTCTAGTCTATAGTCTAGTCTATAGTCTAGTCTATAGTCTAGTCTATAGTCTAGTCTATAGTCTAGTCTATAGTCTAGTCTATAGTCTAGTCTATAGTCTAGTCTATAGTCTAGTCTATAGTCTAGTCTATAGTCTAGTCTATAGTCTAGTCTATAGTCTAGTCTATAGTCTAGTCTATAGTCTAGTCTATAGTCTAGTCTATAGTCTAGTCTATAGTCTAGTCTATAGTCTAGTCTATAGTCTAGTCTATAGTCTAGTCTATAGTCTAGTCTATAGTCTAGTCTATAGTCTAGTCTATAGTCTAGTCTATAGTCTAGTCTATAGTCTAGTCTATAGTCTAGTCTATAGTCTAGTCTATAGTCTAGTCTATAGTCTAGTCTATAGTCTAGTCTATAGTCTAGTCTATAGTCTAGTCTATAGTCTAGTCTATAGTCTAGTCTATAGTCTAGTCTATAGTCTAGTCTATAGTCTATTCTATAGTCTAGTCTATAGTCTAGTCTATAGTCTAGTCTATAGTCTAGTCTATAGTCTAGTCTATAGTCTAGTCTATAGTCTAGTCTATAGTCTAGTCTATAGTCTAGTCTATAGTCTAGTCTATAGTCTAGTCTATAGTCTAGTCTATAGTCTAGTCTATAGTCTAGTCTATAGTCTAGTCTATAGTCTAGTCTATAGTCTAGTCTATAGTCTAGTCTATAGTCTAGTCTATAGTCTAGTCTATAGTCTAGTCTATAGTCTAGTCTATAGTCTAGTCTATAGTCTAGTCTATAGTTAGTATATAGTCTAGTCTATAGTCTAGTCTTATAGTCTAGTCTATAGTCTAGTCTATAGTCTAGTCTATAGTCTAGTCTATAGTCTAGTCTATAGTCTAGTCTATAGTCTAGTCTATAGTCTAGTCTATAGTCTAGTCTATAGTCTAGTCTATAGTCTAGTCTATAGTCTAGTCTATAGTCTAGTCTATAGTCTAGTCTATAGTCTAGTCTATAGTCTAGTCTATAGTCTAGTCTATAGTCTAGTCTATAGTCTAGTCTATAGTCTAGTCTATAGTCTAGTCTATAGTCTAGTCTATAGTCTAGTCTATAGTCTAGTCTATAGTCTAGTCTATAGTCTAGTCTATAGTCTAGTCTATAGTCTAGTCTTAGTCTAGTCTATAGTCTAGTCTATAGTCTAGTCTATAGTCTAGTCTTAGTCTAGTCTATAGTCTTGTTTATAGTCTGGTCTACAGTCCAGTCTATAGTCCAAATTATAGTCCACTCTCTTAAGTCTATACCAAAGAGCGACAGTAGTCCTGTAGAAAGACTAGACTTTAGTTCAGAGTACATTTCAGACTGTAGAACAGACTATGTTCCAGGCTATAGTACAGTTTATATAAAATACTGTAGTTTATAGCTTTTATTTAAATTATTTTTTAATATAAAATTATTCATTTCAAATTGCTGCAGTAATCCATCAAAATTTTATATTATTATTTAAAAACATTTTAGCCTAAGGCAACTTCCCCCTTTTGTCAGTTAAACAAATAAAGAAAAAGTAAAACAAGAAACAAAAACCAGCAACAATTGTTTAATTGTCAAATCTTTCTTTGTTAATTTTTTTGTTTTATTTTGTTGTTGTTGTTGGTTTTTGTTGTTGTTTGTTTCAGTTAAACCCCACTCAAATCGAATGGAATCAAATGAAATGATTTTGGGCTAATTACCCTTTTGTGGTAACCTAAGATCATGATGCATTTACAAGCGCAGCAACGGCAACAGCAACTTAACAGCAACAACCATTTAAAGCATTCAAGCAGTTAAGCATCACTCTTTAAACAACAGCAAGAAAAAGAGCAAAAAAAAGCACACAAAAAAAAAACAGCAGGAGTTTAAAGACTTTCATTAAACTTAAACGTTTTAAACCTTTAACACACATAAAGTTTTATTTCAGTATTTTCTACTACGTCTTCAGTTAAAATTTGCTGCTGTTGTTTTTAACTTCTTATTTTAATTTTAATTTGTTGCTGTGGTTGTTCTTGTTGTTGTTGGTTTGTTTTGTTTATTTGAAAATGTGCAAAAATTTTATCTTCGTCACCAGCCAGCAGCAACAGGGCACCACACCAACCACCAAGATACCCGTGATACCTAACAACACACATCCGTACATACATCCATACATTCACACACTCACAGTTGGCCACATTATCTGTCAACAACATTTAAATTGCTGTCTTTCTTTTTATAATTTTTTTTTTGCTGCTTTTTTCAGTTGGTGTTTGTTCAAAATTTAAAATCGTTTTTTTTTTTTGTAAATAAAACTAAAAATTTGTAAAAAGATTTGCTTTTTTAAATTTTAAACGGTCGCCCACTATTTGTTGTTGTAGGTTTGTTTTTCATTCTTTTTATTTTGGTTAATTTTAGTTTATGTTGTTGCTTAAATTGGCCAAATGAGTTCAAATGAGAAATGTTCAAAAGAAAATCAAAGCCACAAAAAAACTAAGTTAAATTTGAGATGTGAGGAGGACATTTGTTACAGATTTTTTTGTTTATTTTTTTTTTTTTGAACAGATATTTTAATTTGAAATTTCTTGACAGCTTTTAAATGTTTTATTCCTCCTTAGTTGGCATAATGATATTTTAAACAAAAAAGTTTGTAAATTTAGCACATATGTACATATTTGACTTTGACCGACAAAATTGGTAGTTATTGAAAAAGGTAGGGTTTAGTTTTTTTTCCTTCTTTTGGCATGTGTAATAGTAAACTACTTTCCAATTAAACTAGTTTTTACAATTCCTTAATTAGTTTTCATTAAAAACTAACAAATTAAAAAGGAACATAAGGCTAAGACAATACCTAAGTGGGAGCAAATTTACAATGTAATGTATTTATTGTTTAAAAAGGTTTTTTTAGTGTAGAAATGTATCAAACAATAATCTAGATTACATAGTCCAATCTATAGCCTAGACAATTGTTCAGTCCATATTCTAGGCTATAGTCTTGTCTATAATAGAGAAAGAAGTATAGTATATAGATTATACTATAGACTAGTCTATATAAATTAAAGCCTAGACTATAGTCCAGTCAAGAGTCTAGAACATAATCCAGTCTATAGTCTAGTCTATAGTCTAGACTAGAGTCCACTCTATAATGTAGACTATAGAAGAGTCTATAAACCAGCCAAGACTGGGCTATGGTCTCGACTACAGCCCAGTCTATAATCTAGACTATAGTCCAATCTATAACCCAGTCTATAGTCTAGACTATATTACACTTTATATTTAAGGCTATAGTATGGTGTATATTCAAGACTAGTCTGGTCTATAGTCTAGACTATAGTCCGGTTTATAGTCTAGATTATACTTCAATCTTATTATGGATTATACATAATCCAGTCTGTAGTATAGACCATAGCCTAGTCTATAGTCTACACCATAGTCTAGTCTATAGTCTAGTCTATAGTCTAGACCATAGGCTAGTCTATAGTCTAGACCATATGCTAGTCTATAGTCAAGACTATAGAACAGTCTATAATCCAGTCTAGACTGGACTATGGTCTAGACTATAATCCAGTCTATAATTTAGACTATAGTCCAATCTATAACCAAGTCTATAGTCTAGACTATAGTACAGTCTATATTCAATACTATAATCTGGTCTATAGTCTAGACTATAATCAAATCTATAGTATAGGCTATAGTCTGGTCTATAGTATAGACTATAGTCTTGTCTATAGTGTAGACTACAGTCCCGTTTATAGTCCAGATTATACTCTGATCTGTATCCTAGACTATAATCTTGTCTATAGTGCAGTATATAGTATTGACTATAGACCAATCTAGTTCAGTTTATAGCCTTTAGTCTAGACTTTAGTCCAGTCCATAATCTAGACTTTAGTCCAGTCCATAATCTAGACTTTAGTCCAGTCCATAATCTAGACTTTAGTCTAGTCTATAAAACAGTCTATAGTCTAGTCTATAAAATAGACTGTAGTCCAGTCAATATTCTACACTATAGATTAATCTATAACCTATATCTATAGTCTAGATTATAGTCCAATCTGTAGACAAGACTATTATCTATTTTATAGACTATAGTCCAGTCTATACTCTAGACTACAGATTAATCTATAGCCTAGACTATAGTCCAGTCTATAGTCTAAACTATAGTCCAGTCTATAGTCTAGTCTGTGGAGTAGTCTAGTCTATAGTGTAGACCGTAGTCCAGTCTACAGTCTAGACTATAAACCGACCTATAGTCCAGCCTATAGTCAAGGCTGGACTATATACATGGTCCAGTCTATAGTCTAGATTATAGTCCAATCTGTAGCCAAGACTATTATCTATTTTATAGACTATAGTTCAGTCTATACTCTAGACTATAAATCAGTCTATAGTGTAAACTATAGTCCAGTCTATATTCTAGACTGTAAACCGACATATAGTCTAAACTATAGTCCATCCTATAGTCAAGCCTATGGTATCGAGTCTATTGTCTAGTCTACAGTCGACTCTGTTAGGGTTAAGAGCTTTTCAGATTGAATAAGTAAAGACAAACGAAAATATTTGCCCAATAAACAATTTTATCTTTTTGGTATTATCCCTCCCTTCACGCAAGAATAATACTCACTTTACAACAAAGTTTTACCTAACTTGAATAAATATTTGTTTCCTTTTCTTAACATCAAATGGGGTTTCAATTGATGATTTTTAATACCACCAACCAACATATCGATGATTGAGTATATTGTTGCAACATTATGATACAACTCTTGACACAAGTTTTTGTTTGTAAACTAAATGTATAAGTATATTGTTGTCGAGCATGTTTATGTGTAAAATGTTACATGTCAATCATTTATGAATATGATCAATATGTTGTTGGGTTTTCTGTATAGTATTTTGATTGATGGATGAAAATCATCAATGCTTTGAGTAAGGAAAAATCAAAGGGGATAAGAAAATTTCAATAGTCATTAACCTGTAAGAAAAAAGAAGATAATAAAGAGGATTAATCAATAATTTTTAAAGGAGATTATGAAAGTAATTAGTATTATTAGGTTTAAAAGGTAAAAACATTTTTATATTTTATAGAAAATTGTTAAGAAAACTCTATTTACAATAGAATTAGCTGCTAAAGACTTATTACTGTTTACCCATCAGCCTACTTGTAAGCTTTTAAATAGGCAAATGTAAACAGCTGTTGTTATGAGTGAGTGAACACTTTATGTCTCTTCTCTCTCTCTCTCTTTTCTTAAACAAAATTTGCATGTTATGCAAAGAATTTTTTATTATTTTTCAGTATTTTACAGAAATCTTGTTCATTCTTACAACAACCTTAACATTTTTGTTCATGGTTAATTCTATATTTAGAACAGTTTTCATATTTCAAACATTTGTAATCAAAATAAATTATATAAATTTATTATTTATTTTTCTGGCAAATTAAAACATAATAAAAAACAAAACACATCATACTAAAAACATTTCTTATGCATTCAAATTACAGTCCAACTATCTGTCTGTCCTTCCAACATTGCTCTAGTGTGTGCACAATTATTTAGCCTGTTAAATATTTTGACAACTTCATTTGTAATCAGAAATAAAACATTTAAAAAAAAAATAAGCTGCCATTCGTTTCATTTTTATCCCAACCCCTGCTTTAAGTGTGTTTGGAATTTTAAATGAAAATGTAAGTTTTTGCAACAATAAGTTAAAGCAAAATACATTTATACTTACAAATGATGTAGCAAGAGTAAAAAACAAAATGCAAAAATCGAAAAAAAATTAAGCAGGCAATTTATAAAAAAGTAAACTTGTGGTAAAAAATGTTAAAGAAAAAATAAAATCAAACTTTATAACAAAATAATTACGATTTTAAACATACAAGATTTGAAAACTAGCAATCATACACTCAGTGGTTGGATTTACTATTAAGTTAAATGTTAACAATGACAGCAGCTGCAACAAACGCAGCAGCAGCAGCAAAGGGGAGGGTTGGTAGGTTTAGTAATAAGTTCAGAATTTAAAGAATTTTTACATAATTTTGCAGATTTTTAGAGAGATAGTAATAAATTTGACGTTGTAATGGCCTAAAAAGTCCAAGTCGGTAGTTCCGGTTATATGGAGGCTAAGTAAAATAATGGATCGATATCAACCATATTCAATAGGCTTCGTCCCTGTGCCGAAAAACATGTTTGTTACAAATTTTATAAAAATATCTTCAAAATTGCGGACTGTAGCTTGCTCACAAGATTTACATGAAGAGCCAAGTGACTCAAGTGATTCTGAAACGATAAGGTAGGTGTAGGACCAATATTTTTGTGAGTTACAAACATCAGCACAAACGCATAATACTCTCCCCACTATAGTGGTGTAGAATATAATAAATTTTTACCATGATGCTATAACCTGCGACTCTTGGTCTCGGTACAGGGACTTAAATACATACAAAATTGCTTTACTGAAGCCCTGACTAACTCGCATCTGGGACCATCTTTTAATGAGAAACACTCTAGGTAAGTTATAACCCGAAACAGGCGGTTTATATCGAGGTTGCTGACAGTAATAACATTAAACAATGGAAGTAATAACAGCTGCAATGACAAGGATAAAGGGAGAGGGTCTTCCAACTTCTCTGCGAATGGCTTGCCCTAGTTGATATAATACAATACAAGCTAGCGGCATAGGGTTTCAAGCAACCTCAGATGACTGCTTCGACACAACATTTATCAAATGATAACAACAACATAATACCTAATCCCAACAGTTATGAAGTAGAGAGGATGGTGGAACTGTTAGGCGAAAAACATAGCTTAGCTATTGAGTACCAAAAATTGGCTATCTTGGAACAGAGGAGAATGTTGAAGTTGACGACCCAGCATATCATATTCAGTCAAGCTATGGACACTCCGAAGTACACAATTTTTAAAGGCCTTCTGGAAAAAATCTGTTTGATCAAGCCCGAATATAAGGGCTTTGAAATGAAGTCCCTATAAATACGGCAGAAAAAGCAACACTCTGAAAGATTACAAGAAAAGATAGCGGGACGATCTATGTTATAATAACTTTATCATTACCTGGCTTTAATGGTTGAAGACAACCCATAGTTGTCTATGGATAGGCAAGAAAAAAATTGAAAAAGATGTTTCTGAAAAAAATCTGCTAGATCATGCCCGAATGAATATAGGGGCTTTGAAATGAAGTCCCTATCAATACGGCAGAAAAAGCAACACTCTGAAAGATTACAAGAAATGATAGCGGGACGATCTATGTTATAATAACTTTATCATTACCTGGCTTTAATGGTTGAAGACAACCCATAGTTGTCTATGGATAGGCAAGAAAAAAACTGAAAAAGATGTTTCTGAAAAAAATCTGCTAGATCATGCCCGAATGAATATAGGGGCTTTGAAATGAAGTCCCTATCAATACGGCAGAAAAAGCAACACACTGTAAGAGGACAAGGAAAGATACCGAAACGATCTAGGTTATAATTACTTTATCGTTACTTTACAACCAAAAAATGATTGTCTCTTGACAGACTAGAAAATTGAAGAAGTGGCTTCAGTATATCATATCGAGTTAAGCTAAGGACTCCCCAACTTACGCAACTCTTTAACGTGTTCTGAATAAAATCTGTTAGATCAAACCCGAATATAAGGGCTTTCAAATGAAGTCCCTAACTATACGGCAGAATAAGCAACACTCTGAAAGAGGACAAGAAAAGACAATGGCATGATCTAGGTAATAATTGCTTTATTATAACCAGACTTTTACGGAAATTAGGTATTACTTTCCTCAAGGCCACATATTGAACAATACTAGAAGAACTACGTCTACAAATCTGAGGTTTTTTTCCATAAAAAATTTGCAGGAAAAAGAGCGTAGAACTAGTTTGATAATGGCCTATGTGTATTTATATCTTCGGATCAGATGTAATAAACTTCTGCCTTTCAATCTAATCTAACTTAACCTACAACAAGTAAGAAGTTATAGTCGGGCGAGCCCGATCATACAATACCCTACACCAGTTATAAAAAAATGTGTTTTAGTGTTCATAATAAGGCATTTAAGTTGAATTTTACCTTGTCTCAGATATACTTTAGCCATTTTTGTTGAATAAAATTGTGTACATTTAAGTAATATTTCGAAGGGGTCGTATAGGGGTTTATATAGGGGTCAAATGAGGCCCTATCATCAGGGTCATGAAGGCTAGTATAGAACTTGGGTTTACAGCTTTTTGCCGAGATACGAGTATATTGAACATAATTATGAACTTAAAAGCTTACTCTGGGAGTTCAGTTGTATGGGGGCTAGATCAAATATTGGAATGATTGTCTCTTGACAGACTAGAAAATTGAAGAAGTCGCTTCAGTATATCATATCGAGTTAAGCTAAGGACTCCCCAAGTGTAACTTACACAACTCTTTAACGTGTTCTGAAAAAAATCTGTTAGATCAAACCCGAATATAAGGGCTTTCAAATGAAGTCCCTAACTATACGGCAGAATAAGCAACACTCTGAAATAGGACAAGAAAAGATAATGGCATGATCTAGGTAATAATTGCTTTATTATAACCAGACTTTTACGGAAATTAGGTATTACTTTCCTCAAGGCCACAGATTGAACAATACTAGAAGAACTACGTCTACAAATCTGAGGTTTTTTTCCATAACAAATTTGCAGGAAAAAGAGCGTAGAACTAGTTCGATAATGGCCTATGTGTATTTATATCTTCGGATCAGATGTAATAAACTTCTGCCATTCAATCTAACCTAACTTAACCTACAACAAGTAAGAAGTTATAGTATATATATAATACCCTACACCAGTTATAAAATGTTGTTATAATGTGTTTTAGTGTTCATAATAAAGCATTTAAGTTGGGGTTTATATAGGGGTCAAATGAGGCCCTATCATCAGGGTCATGAAGGCTAGTATAGAACTTGGGTTTGCAGCTTTTTGTCGAGATACGAGTATATTGATCATAATTATGAACATAAAAGCCTTACTCTGGGGGTTCAGTTGTATGGGGCTAGATGAAATATTGGACCGATGTTACCCATTTTCAATAGGATTTGTTTCTAGTACAATAGAAGATCATGTGCAAAATTTCATTTGAATTATCTTCAAAATGTCGACCTGTACTTTGATTGCAAGGCTTACAAGCCCTTTTCAGGGTTTCAGTTGTATGGGGGCTAGGTGAAGTAATGGACCGATCATAACCATTTTCAGTAGGCTTTGTCACTGAGACAATAGACAATCATGTATCAAATTTCATCGTTAAAAATGCGAACTGTAGTTTGATTACAAGGTTTACATGGACAGACAGACAGACGGACGTAGCTAATGTCCGATGATTCTAAGCCGATTGTTATACTTTAAAGTGGGTATAGGACCAATATTATTGTGCGTTACAAACATCAGCACAAATCCAATATACCCTCCCCACTAAAGTGGTGTAAGGTATAAAAATACATTTCTACACTGAAAATAAATTTTACAATGAAAATCTCTTTTTTAATGCATTTTTAAATAACTTTTAATTATAAATATTGTAAAATATTACTTTGTTCAAACAAAATGTTTAATCATGTTTACAAAATCATATTTATTAATAATAATTTGTAAATAACTTTATTAAAACCCCCCTATTTACTAAAACATATAAACATTTTTACCGATTGTAATCATACGTGAAAAAATTGTTACAACAACATGTGATTTTTAGCCATTAAACTTTTGTAGGCCAACATGTATTACCACAATTTTTTTTTTTATAATAAAGAATTTTAATTGAAAAATATAATAATAAACTAAAAATTGCTAATACGTGTGGTCAGCTAAAAGAAAAATAATAAAAACATTACAACACAAACTAAGCTTAATCTAAAGATCAGAGAATTTGTTTGGAGTTTTTAGAGTTTTTGCAAACTTTTGACATTTAAGCAAATTTAATTTTAAAGTTGAAAAATATAAACTATAAAATTTAAACAAATATTTAATTTATTAAGAAAATTGTTGTAAAAAAAGCAAGTCATAAAGTTAATTAAAGTTATTTTATAAAATTTCTGCTATTTTTGGTGAAAAACTATTAATATTTTTTTTAATGTTATTTTCTATTTTCAGGTGTCAGCCAATGACCCAGATTGTGGTGTTAATGCCATGGTTAATTACACTATGGGATCAGTGGGTTCAAAGTATTTTAGTGAATTTAATGTACGTTCGGCCACTGGAGAAATTTGCATTGCTGGCGAGTTGGATTTTGAAAAGAAACAAGTTTATGAATTTCCCATTATAGCAACAGATAGAGGTGAGTAAAGAAATTTATACAAACATTTTAATTTGCAAGCAAATAAAAAAGCTTTGTGAATGGAAATTAACGGACCTTCTCTCTCTCTCTCTCTGTCTTTCCAGGTGGCCTTAGCACTACTTCCATGGTCAAAATACAACTAACCGATATCAATGACAATCGTCCCATATTCTTTCCTCAACACTATAACATTTCTTTACGTGAGACGGCCTCTACGACCGCTTCAAATACCCCGATTGTAACAGTAGCTGCCACCGATCCCGATTCTGGTCGTTTTGGTATTATCACTTATCGCATCGTTAGTGGTAATGATGCCAGTTTATTTCGTATTGAACGTTCAACTGGTGAAATATTTCTAAATCGTCCAAATATGCTATCGGCACGCACGCAATCTCTGCATGTTCTTAATGTATCGGCAAGTGATGGTGGCGGTTTGAGAACTCAACAAGATGCTTTAGTATTTGCCAATATTATAGATGCCACGCAACGACCACCAATATTTGAGAAATTACGTTATAATTTTTACGTCAAAGAGGATGTAGTACGTGGCAGTGTGGTGGGTACGATACAGGCCACAAGTTCGGATGCAGGTGAGTACAGAGAAAAGTGTTTGCAGAGTATAAGGTTTGCATTACTAAACTATAACGAAGTAATGGAGAGAGTAGATCATAATTGAAAGTTCCTTATAAGGCTCTCATTACATAACTATAACCATGTAATGCATTAGGTAGGTGATAGAATCTGAATATAATAGCAGAACCTTTAAATTATTAATTTTCTTTACTAAACTATAACCAAGTAATGGAGAGAGTAGATCATAATTAAATGTTCCTTATAAGACTCTCATTACTTAATTATAACCATGTAATGCATAAAGTATATGATATGAATCTAAATATTATAGCAGGACCTTTAAATTATTAATTTTCCTAAGGAAATCAGCAAGAGATTTCATTATTTTCTGTAAAAGTGAGATCAAACTTTCTAATAAGGTTCCCTTCAAAAATGTCATTAGGTACTTGACTATACCCGTGTAATGCAGAGGGTGGATAATAGCTCAACAATATAACTTTAAAACCAAAAAATCTAAAATTTAGTTGTAGTTTTTTCATATTAAGCCAAAATTGAGTTAAATCATTTATCTTGTAAAAAACTTATTACTTAAGTACACCCAGGTAATGTAGGTGGTATACAAAGGATCTTAAATATCATTGCATAACCACAAAATAAAATAGATTTTGTTAAAATGTTCATTTTTTACCACAATAAAGCTTTTTGCAAGATAATCATTACCTAGCTGTATCCAAGTAATGCAGGTGGTATTTAATAGTTATTAAGTATCTTCAAGCTTCACTTGTCAATTTTCCACTTTGATATAATTCAGTTTAAAGACTTATATTACTCAACTATATTCAAGTAATGCAAGGACTATAGATCATTATAAAGTCGAGACTATAGATCTATATGATCTATAGTCTATAGACGAGACTATAGATCTATATGATCTATTGTTAATCCCAAATAATGCTGGGATTATAGATATTTCTATAGTCGATCGTAGATCAATCTTTAATAGAGATTGCAGATCAATATGTCATCGAGACTATATCTGTAGTATAGATCAATCCGTAGTCGAGACTTTAGATCATCTCGACTATATGTAGAAAAATATGTATCTAATCGATACTATACTAGATAATTTTATTGTTGAGGCTATAAAATGATCTAGAATCTCAATTATAGATCACTCTATAGGAAGAATATATATATTTCTATTTTGGAAGTTATAGATCATTTTCTAACTATAGACTACTCCATAGTCGATACTATAGATTAGTCTTTAACCGATATATCGGTTTTGAATTTGGACCTTATAGGCCAACCAGGGGCCCGGCGGGGGGTCCTCAAATTAGGACACCTCGGCTATGTTAAATTTTTAAAACGATCCTATTTCTTCATTTGAGTTCCGAGTGACAAATTAATTAGGGAAAAAATTAATTAGAAAATTTACCTAGCACTATTATTTTCATCCATATATGTAACAAATTTAAGAGTTAACCTTATGGATGAAAATAATAGTGCTAGGCAAATTTTCTAAAAGATGTTGAGTTTTCCCTAATTAATTTGTCACTTAAAAAACATTAGGTAGGCATGTTATATATCAATGGAAAGGTAATTTTGTCTATTTTTCAAAACTGTATATAATTTTTGAAAATTAAAAAATTCGCGGAATACTTTTTTTAAAAAAAATTAAAAAATGTTTTTTATTCAGTTTTTGCGAAGATACAAATTTTTCAAATTGCAATAAAAATTTTATTTATGAATATTTTTTGATGAAATTTTACAGTTAGGTAGATTTTTTTACTTAAAATCCAAAATTAAATCAAAATTTCGAATTTTCTTATTAGAAATCCCGGAATTCCCAAAAAAGTTTTAAAAAATCCCAAAAATGGGATTTTTTAGTTTTTTGCCTATTATATCCATACCAGGGGCGGGGTTATCGAAACCCGTTACAAAATGATTAAGAACATATTGGGTCATATAAAACAGGTCACTATAATTTGATATCGACTATGCGATTTGAGAATTTTTGCTCAAAATTTAATTTTCCATAAAAAATAGGGTTTTTTTGGATGGACCTGGTCCCCTCGGTATCAAAAATTTTTAGGTTTTGTTTCATTTATCGTACTTTATGTAAAGTCAGCTTTCCAAAAAGTATAAATTCTATATACATCTTCTTAGAAACTTTTTAGATAACTTAAAAAGAAAAAGATACTTTTTTCCCAAAAAAATGACAAAAAATCGCCTTTTTTAATTTTTTAAATTAAAATGCCTATAACTTTGGACTCAGTCATGATTTTTACATAATTCTTTCACTGCTTGATATATAAACTTGTTGTTAAGCGAATAAAAAAAAATGGCGAAAATCGGGAATATTTGGACCTGCTATTATCAAAAAAAACTAAAGTAAGGACGGTAAAAATTTTAAAATTTTAATTTTCAAATGCGAATATCTCCTAAACTATAAGAGATAATTTACTGCTATGACAACATTTTTTATAGTGCTCGATGAGGAGATTCTATATACGAATTTTTTTTTAAATCGGAACTCAAATGAAGAAATAGGATCGTTTTAAAAATTTAACATAGCCGAGGTGTCCTAATTTGATGACCCCCTGCCGGGCCCCTGGTTGGCCTATAAGGTCCAAATTCAAAACCTAAACTCGACAACACCTCCTCTTTGTGCACACCAAATTTCATTAAAATCGGATTAACCGTTTAGAAGTTACCGAATTATTTCCCTCTTTTTTTTTTCCTATACCACTGTGCGATACTATATGTAGATCAAGTAATCCCAAGTAATGCTGGGATTATAGGTTGTTCTATAGTCGATCGTAGATCAATCTTTAATCGAGATTATAGATCAATATGTAATCGAGATTGCAGATGAATCTGTCATCGAGACTATCTGTGTAGATCAATCTTTAGTCGAGACTTTAGATCATCTCGACTTTAGAATGATCTGGACTATATGTAAGTGAATATCTAATCGATACTATACTAGATACTATACTAGATACTATAATCGATACTATACTATTGCTGAGGCAATAAAATGATCCAGAACCTCGATATCTATATCATTCTGTAGTGAATGTTATGCATTATTCTCTAGTTAAGGCTACAGTGAAGACTATAGATGATTATATAATGAAGACTATAGGTCATTCTATAGTGAAGACTAAAGATCATTCTATAGTGAAGACTATAGATCATTTTATAGTCGAGACTGTATATAATTCTGTAGTGAAAATCATACATTATTCTCTATATTATATAATAATATAATTATATAATGAAGACTATAGGTCAATCTTTAGTGAAGACATAGAGAATTCTTTAGTCAAGACTAAAGATCATTCTGTAGTGGAGACTAAAGATCATTCTACAGTGAAGACTATAGATCATGCTATAGTGAATATTATAGATCATTCTGTAGTGTTGATCAATGTAGAAACACCAAATCATTTCGTATCACTCTCGAAATCAGTATAAAGAGTTAAGAGATCGTAATAAAAACCTAAGAAACTCTCATTACTTTACTATAACCAAGTATTGTAGTGGGTATACAATAGCTAATTCTTATTATAAAAGAACCATCCTTTAGAAGTGAACTATGTACTTATTAAGGAATTCACTTAAAGTTTAAAGTTTTCTTTAATATTGATATAAAAGATTCTAATAAAGCTTAAAGAAAAGACTAAAGCAAATACAAAATTCTTTAGAAAATAAACTTCTGACTTGTCTTGAAGATTCCTATTTCTGTTTAACCAAAAAAAAAAACTAACTGTCATTTTGGCAAAACACTTGATAATTTGAATGCAATTCAAAGCCAGAATAAATGGATCATTAAAATTGATTTAACCAACGAATCAAATGGCATTATAAAAATCTCATTATAACAATAGAAAGAATATTTTGTTAAGAAATAAAAAATCAAAAAAAAAAAAAAAATCACTTGAATTTAAGTAAGGAAGTAAATTGCATTTCAACACCAACAAAAACAGACAGACACACAGACACCCAAACCAAAAAGCACTTTTAAAACTCCAAAGAATTCTTTAGAAAAAAAAAAATACAAAATCAATTTTAAGAAAAAAATCAAATAAGAACATTAAGTTTTGCATACGAGAGCAAGAAAACATCTTTTTAAATATACAAAATCATGATGACTATCATGAAAACGTTTTTGGAACAATGCAACAAAATGGTTTATTTAAAGCTAAAAAGCAGCTCAAACTCTTCTTCTTATTGGGGTTTTTTTTTTCTATATTATGCTTTCATTTAAGTATTTTATTTTGATGCCTTGAAGTATAATATAAAATTTCTGTTGAAATTTAGCTTTCAAATGGTTTTACCGCAAACAAACACCACAAAAAAAAAAAAGGATGGCAGAGTAAATGCTGCAACAAACAAGACGACTGCCAAATTTAATATTTAACAAAAAAATAAACAAAAAACTTCAAAATCTTTACTAACAACTTTTAAAATATTTAACAAGCTAAATGAAACAAAAATCCAATATATAAATCGTTAAGATCTTAAACAATCCACAGTGGGGCAGAATGGAAATTTTTTGGAAATAAATCTGGCATTTCTAAACGGCTGATCCGATCGGGATAAAATTTGGTGTGAGCGTAGCCAAGGAGTATTCGAGTTTAAGTTTTGAAGATGAACCCTGCAGATGCCCCAGGGACGGCGCTGTGGCGGCTCAAAGTAGGGTACCTACGACATGTACAATTTTTAAACTCGTGCCATTTTTTTGTTTTTCACCCAAATACAAAGATTTTTATATTTTGTGAAAGCGCTCGACGAGATCTTGAAAAAACATGCTTGGACATACTACTTATCTCTTATAATATCCGAGTTATAGGCATTTAAAAATTTAGTGATACAAAATTTACCATACCTTGATCCGCCTTTTTTTGAATACCGGGCGTAATTTTGGACCAAATGGACTCAATTTTTTCTTGTTAGTTAGACAACAAAATTTCCAATAATATACAAAAAATTTCAGATCAATATCGTTTACAGATCCAAAAATATACGTTTTTTAATTTAAAAATTCAAAAAATTTTAGATTTTTGGCGTTTTTTTGCCAAAAATGTGTCTTAACTCTTTTATTAATAAAATAAAATTTTTATTAAGAACATATAACAATTTTATAGTTTTCTAAAAGGTATCTTTACGCAGAACGCTTTGGCGTAAAAAACTTGTCCTATTTTTTGAAAATGTTGCCACTGCGTCCTTCCGAATATGACCTATCTTTTATCAAAACTTCAACTTTGGGCGACATGTTCTAAAATCCCAAAGCTGGGATCAGAAAACTGAAAGCAGTTTTGGAAACCTCAATATGTTTTCTATTTACTCCAAAAGTATTTTCCCAGCCCTGAAAGAAATGTGGACCCTATGGGCAAAAAAGTAAAAAATCCCATTTTTGGGATTTTCATTCCTATTTTTGGGAATTGCGGGATGCCCTTTGACCTTTTCAATTTTTTTTTTTGCATATTCTTATTTGAAATGACAAATTTAACAAGCGTTGAAAATTTCATTGAGTTTTGTTCATAAATAAAGATTTTGTCATATATTACATATTTGTTTAATTTCTAAAACTATGATTTATATCAAAATTTTAATAGGATCGCAGATAGCTACAACAATTTAGTCCATATTTATCCCTTAATATCATTTTTTAGTTAGATATGGAAATTCTCGACCCTTTACAAAAAATTTCAAGCCAATATCTCAATTACATTCAAAAATATGTTCATTTAAACCTGTGTCCTTTAATTTCATCTTTTTCATATTTTAGTATTAAGTATGACAGAACATACATTTAGTGTTGAATAAAATATTTGGACAATTTTTAAAAATTATTTAGTTAATTATTTTATTATAATATTGTATATAAAATAAAAAAATTATAATTTTATTATGAGCCACGCACAACAACACCTAAATCACCCCACACAAATTACCTTTCCCGCCCACCGAAATATAAAACACAATTTAATACAATATCATCAGTTAGTATAATAGCTTTTTTTATTTGAACTGTTTATCTTAAACATAATACAATTAATTCTTACAACCTACTTATATAGTTAATTCCTAACACTACTTATTTTCTATAAAATAATCTGTCATATCGGTATACATATCCAGAAGGTAATATAAGTCCTTTAAATCTTCCTTGTTTTGAGATGATAGAGTTTCATAACAAATCCATCTTTTTCGCATAGTTGAAAGAACAGGATCAGAAGATAGAAGTAAACTATTAAAAATATCTTCATTCTGTGATTGCCTGGAGCATTTTCTTGAGCTGAATAGTTGAACATGCTTAAAATCTCGATTCCTCGCTTCCTGGGCTTCTTCTGTTAACTCTCCAAGTGGAAGAATATTCGATTCAATTATTATTTGACCATGACACAATACTTTGTGTACTGTTGGTGTTAGTTCCCTCCATGGATACAGAGATACAAGTAATTTAGAAATTTCAGATGTGTATTCCCCAAATCGATTTTCATTAATTTTATGTTTACTATTCAGTGCCATTAAAATAGTTTTAACTCTTCGAAGCAACTCCTTGTCGATTCCAGTTATTTTTGAAGTAATTTCAAAATCACGAAAAAACCTTCTCGACGTATTACCGTCATTTGTACTACCGCAACTTGAAAGTGGTTTGTCGATGTTTAATCCCATCTGAACTTTAAATTCTTCTTGGATTATGCTTTTTTCCGCAGCTCTCAGTTCTTTCAATTCTTCATTATTTTTTGTTGATTTAGTAGGATAGTTTGTTTTTTTTTTCCTGGATCGCCTTGTATGATGGTAATATATTGTGTCCTTTTTCATGCAGAGCTTTCCTTAATATTTGGTACTTATTTCGACTGAGACCCAGTTCCAACATAAGCGCTATTGCTTCCTCTTCAGTAAAATTTGATTATGATGTTGGAGTTGGTATACTTTCCACAATTCGCTTAAGTCGTTTTGGTGATGCATTAGGAAGAATAGTTGCAATATGTACGACATCCATATGTTGGTTTTCCTTTTTCAGCATTTCGTTAAATGTATCAGCAATTTCCTCATTTGAGATTGAAAAAAGTTTTTGTGTGACCCTCTTTTTTTTTACCTTGAACATAAGTCTTCGTATGACTTGCAAGGCGCTCCTGTTGATGTGTTGTAAGTTGAGATTTCCGTAGTAGTTTCCATCCAACTACAAAATTTTAATCGAAATTTCTTTTGATTTCCATCCACAGACTTACTTTTTACATCAAAAAGTTTTCAATTTTTGATATGCCTGTTTTGTCTACTTTTCTACTATATGTAGTTTTTATATAATTTGAAATGTCTTCAATTCTTTCTGGCCCTTTTGAAGATATACTCCATAAAACGGAACACAACTCTTCGTACTTTAATGTAATCTTCATTGTAGATTTATTAAATATGGTACTTAAAATCTGAGAAGTTTACTTATATACCAATTCTTGTCATTTCCGATACAGGTATTTCAAAGTAAAAAATTACAAATTGTCTACCTATTAACATTTAGGACTATATTACTATAACCTGTAATTCAGTCATTGATATTTCTTATTAGTAAATGAATCGAAATTATCATTACCTGTATATTTTTACCTACATGATCATAAACGAAACAGAACGAAATGATCTGTCGAAAAAATTTAGGTAAAAAATGGTTATAAATTTTTGAAAATTCAAGCATAATAGGACCTTTCAATTATAAGGATAAGCAAACAAATAGAAAATAGGTAAATATAAGATTTAAATATGTTCTGTCATATTTAATACTAAAATATAAAAAATATGAAAGTAAAGGATACAGGTTTAAATGAACATATTTTTGAATGTAATTGAGATATTGGCTTACAATTTTTTGTAAAGGGTCGAGAATTTCTATATCTAACTAAAAATGATATTAAGGGATAAATATGGACTAAATTGTTGTAGCTATCTGCGACCCTATTAAAATTTTGATATAAATCATAGTTTTAGAAATTAAACAAATATGTAATATATGACAAAATCTTTATTTATGAACAAAACTCAATGAAATTTTCAACGCTTGTTAAATTTGTCATTTCAAATAAGAAAATGCAAAAAAAAAAATTGAAAAGGTCAAAGGGCATCCCGCAATTCCCAAAAATAGGAATGAAAATCCCAAAATGGGATTTTTTACTTTTTTGCCCATAGGGTCCACATTTCTTTCAGGGCTGGGAAAATACTTTTGGAGTAAATAGAAAACATATTGAGGTTTCCAAAACTGCTTTCAGTTTTCTGATCCCAGCTTTGGGATTTTAGAACATGTCGCCCAAAGTTGAAGTTTTGATAAAAGATAGGTCATATTCGGAAGGACGCAGTGGCAACATTTTCAAAAAATAGGACAAGTTTTTTACGCCAAAGCGTTCTGCGTAAAGATACCTTTTAGAAAACTATAAAATTGTTATATGTTCTTAATAAAAATTTTATTTTATTAATAAAAGAGTTAAGACACATTTTTGGCAAAAAAACGCCAAAAATCTAAAATTTTTTGAATTTTTAAATTAAAAAACGTATATTTTTGGATCTGTAAACGATATTGATCTGAAATTTTTTGTATATTATTGGAAATTTTGTTGTCTAACTAACAAGAAAAAATTGAGTCCATTTGGTCCAAAATTACGCCCGGTATTCAAAAAAAGGCGGATCAAGGTATGGTAAATTTTGTATCACTAAATTTTTAAATGCCTATAACTCGGATATTATAAGAGATAAGTAGTATGTCCAAGCATGTTTTTTCAAGATCTCGTCGAGCGCTTTCACAAAATATAAAAATCTTTGTATTTGGGTGAAAAACAAAAAAATGGCACGAGTTTAAAAATTTTACATGTCGTAGGTACCCTACTTTGAGCCGCCACAGCGCCGTCCCTGGGGCATCTGCAGGGTTCATCTTCAAAACTTAAACTCGAATACTCCTTGGCTACGCTCACACCAAATTTTATCCCGATCGGATCAGCCGTTTAGAAATGCCAGATTTATTTCCAAAAAATTTCCATTCTGCCCCACTGTGCAATCGTGTATTCTAAAGAAAATAAAACATTCAACCAGTTATAAACACACACACACACATACATGTAAACACAAAAACGGTCTCAATTTTAAAATAAAATAAAAAAATGTTCCAAAAAAGACTTTGGTTTGAAGAAGCTTGTACTGCAAAAAGAAATTGTCTGTGCTGTCAATCAAATGTTCAGATATTTGTTTCCAAATCATTGAATTAATGAATGCTCTTTTGCTTGAATGAGTATAGGAAAAAAATATTTTATAAATTCAAGGATATTTTTTATTAAACGACAACTATGCCTTTTATATAATCCTAAGCTTCTTAAGGTAATTCTAAATTAAAAGCCCAGAAAGCTAATATTAGACAGCGATTAAAAGCTTTAATAAATATAATAAATGTAATAAATATAATAAATTTAGTTTCTATGCAATACTATAGGTTCTAACAGCCACAGATGACTTAAGTACTCTGACCTAATTTTCTTATGTTTGAATAAATTTTAATAAATTTATTTTTTTCCTTTTAGCCAATCGTAATGCTGTTCACTATGAAATTTATTCCGGAGATCCTGAAGGTTACTTTTCCATTGATGAAAACTCGGGCAATATACGAGTTGCCAATAGCCTGGATCATGAGATGAAGGCACAGGTTTTTCTAAATATCAAGGCAACTATGGGTCATAATAGTATACAGGGTTATACACAGGTAAAACATAAATATACGTCCGACATTTTTTAAAATTATATAGTCTGGTTCAAAGTATAGTCCGATGAATAAAACTGATTAGTATAGAATCTCTGGACTTTTGTCTGATCAATAGTCTGAACAACAGTCTGGTCTATATTTTAGTCTATAGTCTAGTCTATAGTCTAGTCTATAGTCTAGTCTATAGTCTAGTCTATAGTCTAGTCTATAGTCTAGTCTATAGTCTAGTCTATAGTCTAGTCTATAGTCTAGTCTATAATCTAGTCTATAGTCTAGTCTATAGTCTAGTCTATAGTCTAGTCTATAGTCTAGTCTATAGTCTAGTCTATAGTCTAGTCTATAGCCTAGTCTATAGTCTAGTCTATAGTCTAGTCTATAGCCTAGTCTATAGTCTAGTCTATAGTCTAGTCTATAGTCTAGTCTACAGTCTAGTCTATAGTCTAGTCTATAGTCTAGTCTATAGTCTAGTCTATAGTCTAGTCTATAGTCTAGTCTATAGTCTAGTCTATAGTCTAGTCTATAGTCTAGTCTATAGTCTAGTCTATAGTCTAGTCTATAGTCTAGTCTATAGTCTAGTCTATAGTCTAGTCTATAGTCTAGTCTAGTCTAGTCTATAGTCTAGTCTATAGTCTAGTCTATAGTCTAGTCTATAGTCTAGTCTATAGTCTAGTCTATAGTCTAGTCTATAGTCTAGTCTATAATCTAGTCTATAGTCTAGTCTATAGTCTAGTCTATAGTCTAGTCTATAGTCTAGTCTATAGTCTAGTCTAATCTATAGTCTAGTCTATAGTCTAATCTATAGTCTAATCTATAGTCTAGTCTATAGTCTAATCTATAGTCTAGTCTATAGTCTAGTCTATAGTCTAGTCTATAGTCTAGTCTATAGTCTAGTCTATATTCTAGTCTATAGTCTAGTCTATAGTCTAGTCTATAGTCTAGTCTATAGTCTAGTCTATAGTCTAGTCTATAGTCTAGTCTATAGTCTAGTCTATAGTCTAGTCTATAGTCTAGTCTATAGTCTAGTCTATAGTCTAGTCTATAGTCTAGTCTATAGTCTAGTCTATAGTCTAGTCTATAGTCTAGTCTATAGTCTAGTCTATAGTCTAGTCTAGTCTATAGTCTAGTCTATAGTCTAGTCTATAGTCTAGTCTATAGTCTAGTCTATAGTCTAGTCTATAGTCTAGTCTATAGTCTAGTCTATAGTCTAGTCTATAGTCTAGTCCTATAGTCTAGTCTATAGTCTAGTCTATAGTCTAGTCTATAGTCTAGTCTATAGTCTAGTCTATAGTCTAGTCTAGTCTAGTCTATAGTCTAGTCTATAGTCTAGTCTATAGTCTAGTCTATAGTCTAGTCTATAGTCTAGTCTATAGTCTAGTCTAATAGTCTAGTCTATAGTCTAGTCTATAGTCTAGTCTATAGTCTAGTCTATAGTCTAGTCTATAGTCTAGTCTATAGTCTAGTCTATAGTCTAGTCTATAGTCTAGTCTATAGTCTAGTCTATAGTCTAGTCTATAGTCTAGTCTATAGTCTAGTCTATAGTCTAGTCTATAGTCTAGTCTATAGTCTAGTCTATAGTCTAGTCTATAGTCTAGTCTATAGTCTAGTCTATAGTCTAGTCTATAGTCTAGTCTAGTCTATAGTCTAGTCTATTGTCTAGTCTATAGTCTAGTCTATAGTCTAGTCTATAGTCTAGTCTATAGTCTAGTCTATTGTCTAGTCTATAGTCTAGTCTATAGTCTAGTCTATAGTCTAGTCTATAGTCTAGTCTATAGTCTAGTCCATAGTCTGGTCTATAGTCTAGTCTATAGTCTAGTCTATAGTCTAGTCTATATTCTAGTCTATAGTCTAGTCTATAGTCTAGTCTATAGTCTAGTCTATAGTCTAGTCTATATTCTAGTCTATAGTCTAGTCTATAGTCTAGTCTATAGTCTGGTCTATAGTCTAGTCTATAGTCTAGTCTATAGTCTAGTCCATAGTCTAGTCTATAGTCTAGTCTATAGTCTATAGTCTAGTCTATAGTCTAGTCTATAGTCTAGTCTACAGTCTAGTCTATAGTCTAGTCTATAGTCTAGTCTATAGTCTAGTCTATAGTCTAGTCTATAGTCTAGTCTATAGTCTAGTCTATAGTCTAGTCTAGTCTATAGTCTAGTCTATAGTCTAGTCTATAGTCTAGTCTACAGTCTAGTCTATAGTCTAGTCTATAGTCTAGTCAATAGTCTAGTGTATAGTCTAGTCTATAGTCTAGTCTGTATTCTAGTCTATAGCCTAGTCTATAGCCTAGTCTATAGCCTAGTCTATAGTCTAGTCTATAGTCTAGTCTGTAGTCTAGTCTATAGTCTAGTCTATAGTCTAGTCTATAGTCTAGTCTATAGTCTAGTCTATAGTCTAGTCTAGTGTAGTCTAGTGTAGTCTAGTCTAGTCTAGTCTATAGTCTAGTCTAGACTAGTCTATAGTCTAGTCTAGTCTATAGGCTAGTCTATAGTCTAGTCTATAGTCTAGTCTATAGTCTAGTCTATAGTCTAGTCTATAGTCTAGTCTATAGTCTAGTCTATAGTCTAGTCTATAGTCTAGTCTATAGTCTAGTCTATAGTCTAGTCTATAGTCTAGTCTATAGTCTAGTCTATAGTCTAGTAGTCTAGTCTATAGTCTAGTCTATAGTCTAGTCTATAGTCTAGTCTATAGTCTAGTCTATAGTCTAGTCTATAGTCTAGTCTATAGTCTAGTCTATAGTCTAGTCTATAGTCTAGTCTATAGTCTAGTCTATAGTCTAGTCTATAGTCTAGTCTATAGTCTAGTTTATAGTCTAGTTTATAGTCTAGTCTATAGTCTAGCCTATAATCTAGTATATAGTCTAGTCTATAGTCTAGTTTAGTCTATAGTCTAGTCGCTTACTTTTTAGTCCATCTTTTCATTAAATGACAAAAAATAATAAAAATACGAAAAATTATTAAATATTTTCCTCATTCCCTTACAGGTCATCATCACCATCGAAGATGTTAATGACAATGCACCCGAATTCGAATCACCCATAATACGCATATCAGTACCGGAAAATTTTGAACTAGGCAAACCATTATATGCCGTTCATGCTTTTGATAAGGATTCTGGTAAAAATGCTGAAGTCTCATACATATTGACAATGTTAACAACAGACACATTAAACAATGTCACGATGTCTGCAGGGGCAACTGCATCAGCATCATCATTGGCAGCCGGAGGAACATCTTCTATGAAACAGCAAATAACAACAAATCTAAACTCTTCACCCGCAATGCAGTTGAAACAGAAACTTTTAAATAATCAAGCTGTAGCAGCAGCAGCAGCTACCACAACAGCAACAACATCGTCAGCAACATTAGCCACAAGCACAACATCTGCATATGGTGGCAAAAATAATGTTGTTGTTGTTGGTGGAGGTGGTGGTGGTAGTAGTAGTGGAGGTGGCAGTGGTAGTGTTATGGATTCTATGTTAAAAAATCTTTTCGCTATCGATGCACGTTCAGGCCACCTAACATTGTCACGACACTTAGATTACGAAACTTCACAAAGACATACGTTAATTGTCACTGCCATGGACGCTGGGCAGCCACGTTTATCAAGCAATTTAACTATTGTCGTGGAAGTACAGGATGTCAATGATAATCCACCAGTATTTGCAAGTAATGAGTACCATGTAAAAGTGTTGGAATCAATGCCAGTTAATTCACAGGTAAGAGTTGGAAAAGACACACTAAAATAACTAACAAGATTGGGCTTGGCAAAAAGAAAAACAGAAAAACAAGCAGAAGTAGTAAGAAAACTAAACAATAAATGATTCTTAAAATGAGATGACAATTCTAAAAAACTTAAATGTTTGTCAGCCGTAGTATATGCAAAACAAAAGACTTAAGACACAAGCGGTAAACATTTATTTTTATAGAATTTTTAAATCCTTTTACAAAGATTTATTTATTAACCATTATTCAGCTGTAATTTGTTATTTATTAAATTAACTAATATTTATGTGTGTGTGTGTTTTAAATATTAAAATGTTTTTGCTTTTTGCTTTAGCAATTCATTTCTGTTATTGTTTAACTAAATTGTTTGTTTGTAATCTTAACCGCCTCCTGTTTTTAAAGTATTAACAACTTTTTAGATTTTTCTATATAATATTATATTATATAGCATTGCTGTTGTTAGTGGTTTTGTATAGATTTTTGTTGTTTATTTGTGCGAAGCAGACATGTCAACATGTCGCATATTCCAAGTCAATCACTAAACAATGCTAAAAGCCCAACAATTTGAGTGATTTATGTTAGACAGTTTTTTTGTTTCAAACTCTTCAGCATTCTGTTTTTGCAAACAACCAAACCAAACCAAATAAAATAACTTTTATACGTATATTTTGATATAAAAAAACAAATTGAAAAACTAAAACTTTATTCAAATACTAGGGGTATCGAATTCAGTTGTTTAGCTAGTGTTATCGTTTGTATAGAAAACAAATATTTATTTTGTATTTTTTTCAACAATTAAAAAACCAGTAGGCTTGTTGCGGCTGTTGCCATTGCAAAAATGTCTAGTTATTGTTGAATTGAAAAACCAATGTCATTTAATTATGGCTTAATGTAACAACAACATTTAACAATAACTATTTACTGCAACTAACAATCATTAGAAAAATATCATAACAAATTGTTACAATTTTATGAAATGTATTAGCAACAGATGTGTGTTTGTTTGTTGCAAAAAAAATGTGGCTTATTTTTGCTTTGGCTTCAGTGGATTTGAAACGTTTTTCTTTATTAGAAATTCTTATGACAATAATTAACCGCTAATGATTGTTTTTAATTTATAATAACTACATATTTCTGGCAAAAAAAAAATTAAATGTTTATAAAAACCATATCTTTTTAAATTTATTAACTTAATTCTAGGAATTTAAAATATGTAGCAATTAAATTTGATTTATGAAATTCCTAGAGGATTAAAGATATAAATAGAAAATATTAACTGCCTTATTCATAAACATTTATCAAAGGTTTATAATACAAATTTTGTATGAAATTTGATTTATAAATCTTTGATAAAAGTTTATGCATAAGACCCTAAAAGTATGAAAAAAAATTCTCTTGTTTATATGCATTTTTATGTCAAACTAATAAAGCTTTTTTGAGCTTCTAGCTTTTTATATATTCTAAAAGCTTTTTAACGCAACAAAAGCTTTCTCAATTTTAAAAGCTTTTGTCTTTTGAGTGAAATCAGTTTAAAGTGTAACAATGTTCTTATGATAAGACAAAGAAGTCTTCTTAATTAGATAGCTTTCGAAAACACAAAAGCTTTTTATTTAAAAGATTTGGAAAATTATAAAACCTTCACTATAAAAAGTTATTTATATAAAGCGTTCAAAAGATTTTCTGAAAACAACATCTTAATCTTATTTACAAGTGGAAAACTTTTTAAAATATCAAAGCTTTTTTTAATTACAAATGTTTTTTGAGTGAAATCTGTTAAGGTTATGAAAATTCTCTAAAGATATTTAATAAGAAAGTCTTTTTTAAAATACAAAAAGCTTTTTACTTATGAAGCTTTTCAAAGTTAATAATTAACATTTATCTATAAAATATTATTTAAGAGCATTAACATTCTTAATAAAAAAAGCCTTTTTATAAGTTATTTAAATACCATAGATTTTTTCTAGAAGCTTTTAAAAATACTACTTTTATTTAAAGCTTTTTCATTAAGAATTACAAATTCTGTTTAAATACTACAGTTTTTTATTTAGAAGCTTTTAAAAATAACATTTTGTATTAAAAGCTTTTTCCTTAAAAATCACAAATTTTATTGAAATAACAGAGCATTATGCTCTATTATTTATTTATGGATTATAAAGATTTTGAAAATGCCAAAGCTTTTTACTTAGAATGATTTTTCGAAATAAAAAAGCTTTTAAAAAAGCTTATAAAAAGTTATTTAAATACAACCGTTTATATATTTAGAAGCCTTTAAACATAATATTTTCTATTAAAAGCTTTTTCGTTATAAATCACAATTTTTTTAAAAATACCACAGTTATTTGTTTAGAAGCTTTTGAAATAAACATTTTACATTTAGTGCTTTTATAAAAAAGTTTTTTTTAATACAAAGTCAGTTTGAATTTAAAAGCTTATTTTAATGTAAATATATTTTAAATACAATAATGTAATGAAATACAGCAATTTTTTACCAGAAAACTTTTCATAGCAATATGTACTGGTGTTTTCTGTGAAAAGCTTTCCTGAAAAAATATAAAATAATAATTTTTAAAAGAATTTCTTTATGTAATGACCACTTCTGACCAGAAGTTTTGTATTATGACGAAAAGCTTTTCTCTATAAAAAATTGGATTAAAGCTTTTGATTATAAAAAAAAAGACTTCCACTTAAACTTGGTTAAATTTTTATTTTATTAGTTAGTTTTTTCGGCAACTTTTTAAGCAAAAAGCTTCTACTAAAAACGTTTATTCTGAGAAAGCTTTTTCTAAAAACTTTATCTAATAATGCTTTTTCTAAATAAGCTTTATCTAAGAAAGCTTCTCCTAAAAAGCTTTATCTAAGAAAGCCCTATCTAAGAAAGCTTTTTCTAAAAAAGCTTTATCTAAGAAAGCTTTTCCTAAAAAAGCTTTATCTAAGAAAGCTTTTCCTAAAAAAGCTTTATCTGAGAAAGCTTTTCCTAAAAAAGTTTTACATAAGAAAGCTTTTTTAACGTCAAATCTAAAAAAAGCTTTTCAGTAAAAAAATTTTTAGCTTTATTATAAAATCAAAATCAAAGAAAGTTTTTCCAAAAAAAAAAAAAAAATATCAAAAAAAATTTAAAAAAAAGGCTAAATATTAGCTAACAGCTTTCTTTATAAAAACTCATTTGGTAATAAGAAAAACTTTGAAAGCTAACCAAAAAAGCTTTGCTATAAACAAGCTTTATCTAAAAAAACGTTGCTGTAAAAAGTTGCTTTAGTTTTCTTAATAAAAACTTGTTTGATAATAAGCTTTCATTAGTAAGTTTTTTCCACAATAAATTTCTTTTTAAAACAAGCTTTCAGAAAAATAGTTATTTTTCAAATTAAATTTGTTAAACCATATTGTTTATTACAGAACAACACAATTTCACACAATTACTTTTTAAACCACTAAAAAATTCTACGAATTACTATAATTACCACAAGGTGCGGTGGCATGTAAATAGTTTTACTTTCAACATATGTTAAGCTTAAAATTATAATAAAACATTTAATTTTTAACTCACTATTGACTTAAACAAAAACACAACAATGTCAATAAATTACTATTGATATGAAATAAAATTAATCCCTCACTTAAGTCGACAATTGCAAAATATAAAATCGAAAATGCATAAAAATATTATTTAAACGTTTTAGACAACCTTGGATTTTTTGTAAAAGCTTCTGTGTGGAGAATTAATTTTTTATTAATAACTCTTTTTGTAAAAAAATTAATGTATTTGTTTATGGTTAAATGTTAAAATTTTATAATTATTAACAAATAATAAGAATTGAAATTGAATTTCTTTGCTTTAAAAAAATCCAGCGAAAAACGTTATAATCACTACCATTGCGCTTGAGTATAAACCATGCGAAAAAATAAGTAATTAACTTATTACTTTAACAATAAAATAAATATTGTAAAACTGTTATAAATACAAATAAACATTTACAATTCTAGGAAAACTAGCAAAGCCAAGCAGTTTATTGTTTATGGCCCTAAGACAAGCAATAGTGGTCTTAATCTAACGATAACTAATATTTTTTATAATAAACATATTTAAAAGCTAACGAAAAAAAAATCTAAAACTTATTATCTTCCCCCCTCTCCCCCTTTAACGAACAACTACCATATTTAAAGTGAAAATTTGAAAGTCACTTAACCCCAATTTGGTTAAATGCAATGAGCCAGACAGACAGACAGTTAGACAAACACAAACAGCAAATAATAATGATTGCCATATAGCAAAAAAAAAACAACAAGGTTTTGGTAAAAATCTTAAGCAGCCCTAACTTTCCTTTGGCTAATTTTACGTTATTTTTACAAATGTTTTTGAAATCTTCTATCAGTCTGTATGTTGTTAAACATTAACTTTAACTATTTCTTATTTTTGTAGCAAATAGAACGAATGTTGAGGCAAGAAACAAATTCACATCATCAACATCATCAACATTGGTTTGAGTAGAGTTAACAGTAGTATGGTGGCAACGACAGCAATTTTTAGTTGAAAAAAAAGCTCAACTACACGACAAATCCTTTTTCTTCGCATTTCTAGACACGATTTTAATCGCTATTATGTTGTATGAATTTTTTTCTATACTCTTATTGTAGTCTATATGAGGGGGTATATATAAAACATACGCCAACGGTCAAAATAGGTTAATTGTAGAAAAAAGAAATATAAAATAAATGAAAACAAAAATCTAATGCTTTTAAGTTTGAAAAAAAAAAAAATTCAAATACTTGTGAATACTAACTACAGCAGAGCTTAACTAACTACTACAAATTCAAATAACAGCTTGAAATGAAAGAATTACAAATAGACTAGTAAATGAGCTATAGTAGCAGACAAATATTACAATGAGAAAGTCTGGTGACAGTTTACTTGATCCCAGAGTATGGCTCTAAACAAGCTTGTGGAAAAACTTTTAAAAAACCCTTTTTTTAAAGACATGGTTTTATCAAGCAAGAATTTTTTAACAAACATTTTCTAAAAAGCTTTTCAAATAAGTTTTTTATTTTCAAGCTTTTTCTTAAAAAGCTATTTCTAAAGAAACTTTTCAAAACTGTTTTTTTTTAAGTTTTTTTCTAAAAAGCTTTCTTCTAAAAAGTTTTTTTCTAAAATTTTTTCTTAAAAAGCTTTTTTAAGCTTTCTAAAAGTTTTTTTTAAAAAGATGATTTTCTAAAAGCTTTCTTCTAAAAAGTTTTTTTAAGCTTTCTTCTAAAAAGTTTTTTCTTAAAGTTTTTTTTTTTCTAAAAATGTTTTTTTTTTAAAGCTTATTTAAGCTTTCTAAAATGTTTTTTCAAAAGCATTCTTTAAATTTTTTCTTAAAACTTTCTTTAAAATTTTCTTCTAAAAAGTTTTTTTTAAAAGCTTTTTTAAAAGTTTTTTCAAAAGCATTTTTTAAGTTTTTTTAAGAAAGCTTATTATATATAACAAACATTTTCTAAAAAGCTTTTTCTAAGAAAGTTTTTTTAAGCTTTTTTCCAAAAAAGGTTTTTTTAAGCTTTCTTCCAAAAAAAGGTTTTTTGAAAACCTTTCTTCCAAAAAAGCTTTTTTAAAAAACTTTCTTCTAAAAAGCTTTTTTTCTTAAAAAGCTTTCTTAAGCTTTTTAAAAAGTTTTTTCAAAAGCAATTTTTAAGTTTTTTCTTGAATGATTTTCTTAAAAAAGGCTTTCCACATTTTTAAAAAAGTTTTTGTAAAAAAGCTTTTTCTAAAAGTAGCAAAAAAATCTATAAAAAACTTTTCGAAAAACGTAGTTTTATTAAACAAAAGTCTCATAAAATGCTTATATAAAAAACTTTTTCAAAAATATTATTTTCCCTTAAAAGCTTTTTAAACTTGAACTAGCAAATACACAGATTTCCAAAAAAGCTTTGGAAAAAAACTTATAAAGGAAAAAGTTTTAATATTTTTCTAAAGCGAGAAATTTCAAAAAAAAATTTTTTTTTTTTTTGAAAAGCATTTTCTAAATTAGCTTTCTTTTAAAAAGCTTTTTCTATAAAAACCTCTTTTTCATTTATGTAAAAAGTAAAAGAGTCTTCATCAAATCCTTTTAGGGAAAGTCGTTGAACATTTGCTAATTGAGCTTTCTAAAAAAAAAGTTAAAATGTTCTCAAAAAATAATTGTTTTTTAAAAAGCTTTCCCAAAAAAAAAAATTTTTAACAGCTTTCCTATAAAATAGCTTACATTTTTTATTAATATAAAAAGCTTTTCCTAAAAGAACTTTCACCAAAAAGCTCTTACGGTAAATGGTTCAACGAACAAATAGATCTAAAAAAGATTTATAAAAAAGCTTTTTTAGAAAAGCTTTTTTTGTAAAAGAGCTTCTCACTAATATACTTCTTCCTAAAAAGCTTTTTCAAATAAGTTTTTTTTATAAAACACTTTATAAGTGTATCTAAAATGCTTTTTCTAAAAGAGCTTCACCAAAAAGCTTTAAAGAATAGTTTTTCTCGAGAAGCTTATTCTACATGATTTTTCCATAAAAATGTTTCGAACTTTTAGTAAATGTCTTTATAACATTTACAATAACATATCTTTAAGCAGTCCTATTAAAAACAACAACGAAACAAAGTTTTCCCTCACTGTCTACCTTATCCCACTGTAGGGTATCATTTATAAACCAAACTTTACTACAACTATAATACAGCAATAAATGTAGTGATCATTGCAATATATTTTTGTTATAACAAATTTATCCCACTATATCCAGCAATACAAGCAAAACAACAACAGCAATAAAACTAAACAAATTTTGTGAAAGTTTTTCTTCGTTTTACAAGCATTCCAAGCAATAATACTAATTTAAAAGAAAATAATAAAAGAAAAATACTAAAGAAAAATTTAAATGTTCAAATAAAATACATAAAAAATAAAATAACTACTCTTCTCTAATTTTAGATTGTACAAGTGACAGCTGTAGATTTGGATACTGGCAACAATGCTCGCATCACTTATCGTATTATCAACAACAACAACAGCAACCAGCAGGGAAATCAAACCCTCATAACCAGCAACAGCAATAAAAATACAAAAAATAATAAAAACCACAGAAACCAAAACACCAACACCTCCTCATCATCGGGAGAAATTTCCCAAATATTTGGCATATATCCTAATAGTGGTTGGATTTATTTACGTTCGCCTTTAGATCGTGAAACACGTGATCGTTATGATTTAACCGTGGTGGCCAGTGATAATGGCAGTCCTCCAGCCCAGACCAGCACACGTGTTAAGGTACGCGTTTTGGATGCCAACGATAATGATCCACGTTTCTTACGTTCCTCCTATGAATTTTTCATCGAGGAGAATATGAGTCGTGGTTCATTGGTTGGTGTTATTGGTGCTACTGATTTGGATTTGGAAGAAAATGCGGCCATCAGATATAGTTTATTGCCGGCAAATAGTTCGTTTCAAGTTAATCCACTTACGGGTAAGTTGGCAAAAATACATTCATTGCATTGCTTTAGCTTTTCGTTTGGCCAATAACAATGTCAGGCCACTTGGCCACAAATATTATAAAGACAACATCATTGAAGAAAAAAAAATCCACAAAAATAATAGTGCAATGCGAAATAGTTAAGTAGGTTAATTTCAAATGAATGCTTTAAAGTATCCAAAAAAAAAAAAGAAATAAATGAATTTGTTTGGCAATACGGCGGCTAATTTTATTTAAAGTTCAACGAGAACAATTGTGTATAAAAAATAAAAATAAATAAATTATTTATTATAATAAAACCTGTTTCACAGGAGTGAGTATTGGCAACAAAAGTCTATACTAATAAAATAATTTTCAAGTTTTGTTAGCCAAAATTTTTTTGAAAGTTTTTTTCTAATAATATAAATTTTAGTAGACTTCTTGTAAACTAATTAGATTTTGCAATAGTCAATAAAATATACATTTATTAAGTTGTAAAAATTTAAAGGCAATAAAAATTACTTTTTATAACTTTTCTTGTTATTTCCAAGTTCAATAAATAAAATGTTTATTTGACTAGAGAAAAATACTACCAATGAAATGCTTTTGCATTGTTAATACAAAACCCACAGTAGAACTAGAACTGAACCATAACTGAACTAGAACTGAACTAGAACTGAACTAGAACTGAACTAGAACTGAACTAGAACTGAACTAGAACTGAACTAGAACTGAACTAGAACTGAACTAGAACTGAACTAGAACTGAACTAGAACTGAACTAGAACTGAACTAGAACTGAACTAGAACTGAACTAGAACTGAACTAGAACTGAACTAGAACTGAACTAGAACTGAACTAGAACTGAACTAGAACTGAACTAGAACTGAACTAGAACTGAACTAGAACTGAACTAGAACCTAGAACTGAACTAGAACTGAACTAGAACTGAACTAGAACTAGAACTGAACTAGAACTGAACTAGAACTGAACTAGAACTGAACTAGAACTGAACTAGAACTGAACAGAACTGAACTAGAACTGAACTAGAACTGAACTAAACTGAACTAGAACTGAACTAGAACTGAACTTAACTGACTAAACTGAACGAGAACTGAACTAGAACTGAACTAGAACTGAACTAGAACTGAACTAGAACTGAACTAGAACTGAACTAGAACTGACTAGAACTGAACTAGAACTGAACTAGAACTGAACTAGAACTGAACTAGAACTGAACTAGAACTGAACTAGAACTGAACTAGAACTGAACTAGAACTGAAAACTATAACTGACTAGAACTGAACTAGAACTGAACTAGAACTGAACTAGAACTGAACAGAACGAACAGAACTGAACTAGAACTGAACTAGAACTGAACTAGAACTGACTAGAACTGAACTAGAACTGAACTAGACTGAACTAGAACTGAACTAGAACTGAACTAGAACTGAACTAGAACTGAACTAGAACTGAACTAGAACTGAACTAGAACTGAACTAGAACTGAACTAGAACTGAACTAGAACTGAACTAGAACTGAACTAGAACTGAACTAGAACTGAACTAGAACTGAACTAGAACTGAACTAGAACTGAACTAGAACTGAACTAGAACTGAACTAGAACTGAACTAGAACTGAACTAGAACTGAACTAGAACTGACTAGAACGAACTAGAACTGAACTAGAACAGAACTAGAACAGAACTAGAACTGAACTAGAACTGAACTAGAACTGAACTAGAACTGAACAGTTACGGACTCTAAACATATTTGCTGCATAAACTGGTTATAAGTACTTAGTTCTAATTCTTTCAAATTAGCGTGAGCTTAAGAAAGATATTGTCATCCCTTTAGACACATTTGAAAGTGATATGTATGTCCTCTCAACAGCAGTCAGTGGACTAGTGCATTCTAATCAATTGTCAGAATTTCCCGCTGTTTTAACTCTAAAATACGAACACGTAATATTTAACAGATAGTATTATATTATTGACTTGCAACATTTTTTTTTATGTACAATTTGTTAGTTAAGTACAAAACATTTAGCCCTTTTATTATCAATTACACAATCTTTAAACAACTTTACACCTTTAAAACTTGTTCGCTATACTTGCAACATTATCATCTTCATCTTTTTTTGTTTGCAACATTGTAGTGTAACTAAAATAACCTTTTTCACTATAATACCAAAACAATCAGTTAAACTGATATAACTTGAAGCTATACATTTAAAATGTTTAAACAAATTGAGTTAAAAACTTAATTAATTTTTCCAAGCCTTACAGATAATGCTTTTAAATGAACAGAACTTGTAAATAAACGGAAATCAAGCTTAAAATTACAAATTATTAAAAAAAAACGTTGTAAATTGAAAACCTCTCAAGCTTATTTGGAAATTAATTTGTTTAAAGCTTCTTTTTATTATAATAAACAAATAAATACAAAGAAAAATCTTATGAGTTTTTTAATATTTTTTAGATTTTTTTTTATTTTTTATAAAAACGACTCAACTAAAACACCACTCCTAAATGAATGATTAATGTCTTCACTAAATACATTGAGGGAAACAAATGTACGTAACTATGTACATATTTCCACCACCATTACCCTGCAGTTTGGTTTGGATTGTTCCGGAAAAACTTTTTGATAGACATTTGGAAAACTAGACACCATTAAAGAGTTCTTTGACATCAACTTTCTGGTCACACTTCATTCTGAAGAAAAGCGTTGGACTCCCTTTCTACATTACTAGGGTACACTTAAGTGATGATTATGAAATTTAGCATAACTGCTTTCAAAAATTACTTCCACCAAAATGATCTTTGAATACTACAGTGATGTTTACTCCTTCCAAAACTGCTGGGTATATTTAAAGTTGTAGTTTTTTCGTTGGTTCCATTGAAAATCGTATAAAAATAAAAAATTAACATAAATCGTTATAAACGACAAGTTACAAACGTATAACGTTTTTTTTCTACAAAATGTAGAGGAAAATTTATACGAGTGTGGGAATGTAACAGTAATTGTTGTAAAAATAAACCACTAAATGTAAAAGAAATACAAAATTTTACACGATGGTCAATCGTGCATGCCAAAAAATCAAATAAACATTGATAATAATAAAAAAAGATTCTTAGAATTGAAATTTTTTCTGTTACAAAAAGATCATGATTTTGTAGGTTTAATTAAATAATAAAGGAATGCATTAAATTAGTTTTGTAATAAGAATATTCAAGAACCTTTCCAATAATATAATACTCAAAACAAAACATGATTAGGCCCCGCCTTATAACAAACATTCCTGAAAATGTTATTATTTACAGCACCATATTCTTGTTCCCATTAAACCGCCAGATCTTAGATCATTAGAACTCGCAATAAACACCCACCCCACCCCCTTACTTTTTCCACATTTACAAATCTCTATTAACAGGTGTCAAAAAATCTCTTTCATTCTCAATCATAATTAAAAATATTCAAATATTCATCACAGAAAAATTCTTGTAATTCCAAAATATGTATGTGTAAAACACACTCTCAAACATTCATCATCATTACGCATTATCGATGAGAAATAACCATTTTTTTTTCGTGTACATGGTGCATGGTACAAAAACAAGCACATGTTCGAATACGATTTTTGTGCAATAAAAACTTAAGAATTTCCTTTTAACATAAATTAATGTCACTTTAGTCTAACCATACGTTACATCAAACCCACAAAATCATTGACATTTTTAACAACTCACTTAACCACAATCTATGGAAGTAAAGTCAAACCGTAGACACAAATATACTGTGGTACGAAAATACTTTAACACACATACACTTGCTGTTGGAACAAAAATCAATCTCCTTTTGGACACAAATGAACGAACCAAAAAAAAAAATAAAGTTAAAGAAAAAATCCCAAGATCTAATGGCACTCACTCTCATTTTACTAGAAATATTTTGTATGTTTGCACAGATGAAAACAAGTCCCTGTTTAAGAGGGGGTTCAAGCAATAAAAGGGGGGAAAGTGGGTCTACATGGCCACCACATAGGTCAATCATTATGGATGGATGTGGTACAAGTGTGTACAGAGTCGTAGTAAATGGAGAAGTGTTCTACTTTTCAAATGCCTAACAATGTATGAATAGAAAAACGGGCAGAGAAATAAAGGGATGTATTAATTTCTACATCTGACCTAGAACTGAACTAGAAATGAATAAGAACTGAACTAGAACTGAACTAGAACTGAACTAGAACTGAACTAGAACTGAACTAGAACTGAACTAGAACTGAACTAGAACTGAACTAGAACTGAACTAGAACTGAACTAGAACTGAACTAGAACTGAACTAGAACTGAACTAGAACTGAACTAGAACTGAACTAGAATTGAACTAGAACTGAACTAGAACTGAACTAGAACTGAACTAGAACTGAACTAGAACTGAACTAGGAACTAGAACTGAACTAGAACTGAACTAGAACTGAACTAGAACTGAACTAGAACTGAACTAGAACTGAACTAGAACTGAACTAGAACTGAACTAGAACTGAACTAGAACTGAACTAGAACTGAACTAGAACTGAACTAGAACTGAACTAGAACTGAACTAGAACTGAACTAGAACTGAACTAGAACTGAACTAGAACTGAACTAGAACTGAACTAGAACTGAACTAGAATGAACTAGAACTGAACTAGAACTGAACTAGAACTGAACTAGAACTGAACTAGAACTGAACTAGAACTGAACTAGAACTGAACTAGAACTGAACTAGAACTGAACTAGAACTGAACTAGAACTGAACTAGAACTGAACTAGAACTGAACTAGAACTGAACTAGAATGAACTAGAACTGAACTAGAACTGAACTAGAACTGAACTAGAACTGAACTAGAACTGAACTAGAACTGAACTAGAACTGAACTAGAACTGAACTAGAACTGAACTAGAACTGAACTAGAACTGAACTAGAACTGAACTAGAACTGAACTAGAACTGAACTAGAACTGAACTAGAACTGAACTAGAACTGAACTAGAACTGAACTAGAACTGAACTAGAACTGAACTAGAACTGAACTAGAACTGAACTAGAATGAACTAGAACTGAACTAGAACTGAACTAGAACTGAACTAGAACTGAACTAGAACTGAACTAGAAACTGAACTAGAACTGAACTAGAACTGAACTAGAACTGAACTAGAACTGGAATTAGAACTAACTAGAAGAACTGATCTAGAACTAAACCCGAAACAATTTGGGAACATTCAACTCATTTACAATTCTGTCTTAATAAACATACAATTTTCCTTTAAGCCTTTAGGAAAACCAATGTTAAAAACAAGTGTGTGTAAATATTATTTTTTTTCCATTCGAATGTAACAAACAAATATAAAAAAAAACTGAAAAAGAACCTGTTGTTCATTAAAACCAAAAAACAAAAAGAAACCAAATAAAACAACTAGAAGATGATGAATGATCATAAAAATCGATACCATCTATTATAAAAAGATTTATTTAAACAGAAGCTTTTTGCACATTTCTTTCTAACTAAGGATTTGTACTCGTACTCTACCAGTCAAAGTCGTATTTGTGTTATTCATTTTTGAAATTTTTATAAATATTTCTAAGCTAAAGGCTTCTTACTTGTTGCATACAAATGTAAAGAAAAGTTGTAAGCATTATAATTGTGCAACACACAAGCTGTAGCATTTATAGTCTAACTGCTGTAACAACAATAACAAAAACAGCAACAGTTTTAGCGCTGTCAGCTCATCCGTCAATTGTATGTCTCATACGATTGACATTTAGGGGCCACTGTAAAACTCCATGGAATTGATAACTTTCGTATAAAACTAGATTGCCATGCAACAGCAATACACACACATTCGTAAACATACATACATGCATGCAACATTTAAAATGCTCTAACAAATATTTAAAATCAATTGCTTAACTTTCATTGTTGCATACAAGTTTAAAGTTACTTGTTACATTTAACCGGCTTAATATGTTGCACAAAGCTATTTATTTAAATAAATATACACAATTTATGTTAATCACATCGATTTAAAAAATGTACCACAAATACATACAACAACAAAAAAATAGGAAGATTGATTTAAAATGATTAAAATCTATTTTTCTTTTTCCATAATAAAGTCAAGATTTTCTAAACGGATAAATGGGATGAATAAAAAAAAATTGATCAAAAGAAATGTAGAGCATTCAAGTTTTATGAAGGCTAGAAACTGGAAGGAATTAGTTATTTGTAAGAGAGGTTCGTTCTCATAAATGTTGTAAGTTAGTGTAAAAACGAACCAGAAAATAATTAAATCTGAACTAGAACTGAACTTGAAGTGATCTACAACTAACTAGAAATGAACCAGAATTGCACTAGAACTGAACTAGAACTGAACTAGAACTGAACTAGAACTGAACTAGAACTGAACTAGAACTGAACTAGAACTGAACTAGAACTGAACTAGAACTGAACTAGAACTGAACTAGAACTGAACTAGAACTGAACTAGAACTGAACTAGAACTGAACTAGAACTGAACTAGAACTGAACTAGAACTGAACTAGAACTGAACTAGAACTGAACTAGAACTGAACTAGAACTGAACTAGAACTGAACTAGAACTGAACTAGAACTGAACTAGAACTGAACTAGAACTGAACTAGAACTGACTAGAACTGAACTAGAACTGAACTAGAACTGAACTAGAACTGAACTAGAACTGAACTAGAACTGAACTAGAACTGAACTAGAACTGAACTAGAACTGAACTAGAACTGAACTAGAACTGAACTAGAACTGAACTAGAACTGAACTAGAACTGAACTAGAACTGACACTAGAACTGAACTAGAACTGAACTAGAACTGAACTAGAACTGAACTAGAACTGAACTAGAACTGAACTAGAACTGAACTAGAACTGAACTAGAACTGAACTAGAACTGAACTAGAACTGAACTAGAACTGAACTAGAACTGAACTAGAACTGAACTAGAACTGAACTAGAACTGAACTAGAACTGAACTAGAACTGAACTAGAACTGAACTAGAACTGAACTAGAACTGAACTAGAACTGAACTAGAACTGAACTAGAACTGAACTAGAACTGAACTAGAACTGAACTAGAACTGAACTAGAACTGAACTAGAACTGAACTAGAACTGAACTAGAACTGAACTAGAACTGAACTAGAACTGAACTAGAACTGAACTAGAACTGAACTAGAACTGAACTAGAACTGAACTAGAACTGAACTAGAACTGAACTAGAATGAACTAGAACTGAACTAGAACTGAACTAGAACTGAACTAGAACTGAACTAGAACTGAACTAGAACTGAACTAGAACTGAACTAAACTGAACTAGAACTGAACTAGAACTGAACTAGAACTGAACTAGAACTGAACTAGAACTGAACTAGAACTGAACTAGAACTGAACTAGAACTGAACTAGAACTGAACTAGAACTGAACTAGAACTGAACTAGAACTGAACTAGAACTGAACTAGACTGAACTAGAACTGAACTAGAACTGAACTAGAATGAACTAGAACTGAACTAGAACTGAACTAGAACTGAACTAGAACTGAACTAGAACTGAACTAGAACTGAACTAGAACTGAACTAGAACTGAACTAGAACTGAACTAGAACTGAACTAGAACTGAACTAGAACTGAACTAGAACTGAACTAGAACTGAACTAGAACTGAACTAGAACTGAACTAGAACTGAACTAGAACTGAACTAGAACTGAACTAGAACTGAACTGAACTGAACTAGAACTGAACTAGAACTGAACTAGACTGGAACTAGAACTGAAACTAGAACTGAACTAGAACTGAACTAGAACTGAACTAGAACTGAACTAGAACTGAACTAGAACTGAACTAGAACTGAACTAGAACTGAACTAGAACTGAACTAGAACTGAACTAGACTGAATTAGAACTGAAATAGAACTGAACTAGAACTGAACCAGAACTTAACTAGAACTGAACTAAAATACATATCGCACACCCAGTACAAAAGTGACACAACTCAAAAAAATTTTTTAAAGAAAAGGAAACAAATTTTTTACAAATTCTGAAAGATAAAGAAAGACATAACGTTTTTTCTTGAACAGTTAACAACAAAATACACTAATATTTTGTAGAGTTAAACAAGTATCTTGTGTATAGTTTAAGGCTTAAACTTAAGGCTTAAAGAATATAAAAACGCAAAAATAAAATTTTGAGTTGTGTCACTTTTGTATTGTGTGTGCGATATGTATGTATGGCAAAATACAAAACACATATATAAGTAATCAAGAGTGCTTCCAAATTGTAAACCAAAATCCCTTCTAATTACCAAACAAATCATTTCACACATGAACAACAGAAAACGTTATTTAAATTTTGCTCAACAACCAACCCCCACATTCACATAATCAAACATTCACTAACTCCCTCTATTCTTCATTTTCATTTCAGGTGAAATAACAACACGCGAACCTTTGGATCGTGAACAGCGTTCTGTTTATGATTTAGTAGCAGAGGCTCGCGATCAAGGTACACCGTATCGTAGTTCACGCGTCGCTGTCAAAGTCCATGTAACCGATGTCAATGACAATCAACCGAAGATTGTTGATCCGCAAGAGGATGTGGTCAGCGTACGAGAGGAACAGCCACCAGGCACTGAAGTTGTGCGCATACGTGCTGTCGATCGTGATAATGGACAAAATGCATCGATCACTTATTCGATATTAAAAGGTCGTGATTCGGATGGCTTTGGTCTGTTTAGCATAGACGCCAACACGGGTGTCATACGTACGTTGGTCGTGCTGGATCATGAGGAACGCAGCATTTATCGTTTGGCTGTGGCAGCAACAGACGGTGGCAATCCACCAAAACAATCAATACGTTTGCTGCGTGTTGAGGTGTTAATTTGAATGACAATCGACCAACGTTTACCAGCTCAAGTTTAGTATTTCGGGTAAGTCTTTTTCATTTCTTTGTTTTCTACCTTATTTAAGTAAATCTAAGTGCCTTTGCTGTAACAGCTAGATAGATGTATGACCCTTTTGTTGAACGAATAAAGTATCCCTTTTTGAGATTTGTTTGTTACTTTGAAAAAGCTCTTGAAGATTTCATGTTTGTTGTTGTTTTGTTGGCTTAAGGGGAAAGTATGGCATCTAAACAGAAAAGGCCAACAAAAAAAACTGATAGCCCACGCCTGAGTGCATATTTCCATTTTCCATATAGCCAGGTCTTACAAAATTGTACATATGATGGGTCTACTATACGTATGTATATGTATGTATGTATATTCGGCTAGGTATCTATTTACATATAAATATGTATGAGAGTATTTATGTACATTTGTTTAAACTAGCAATCTTGTCAGTAGTTAGTGTTGTACATAGAAGTAGTTTTTGTTGTTTTTTCCTTATGGAATACTGTCTTTTTAGGAAGTCATGCCAATGTCTTCTGTTTGTCGTTTTTTCTTTATATTTTTTAGTTGCAGTTGTTATTTCACACAATATTCAAATTCTAAGAATTCTATGCTCAAGTCTTTACGCTTATAACTTCCCACTTAGTTCGTTGCTTATATTCGTTTTTTTAAGAACTAAAATGCAACAGCACAACAAAATTGCACATTTTAAGTAACAGTAAGTGTTAAGACTTGAAAGGTTGCTGTAGACTGCAGTAGTATAGGAAAAAGAGCGAACAAAGTCGAGAAAAAAATTCGTGATCTTTGACTTTTAAATGTATGTGGACTGTTTTTTATATAAAATTTACACTCACAAAGCGTAATGTATATGTAAATATTCTATACACAAGGGGAAGTATTCCAAGGAATATGTTCAAGTTTATAGTTTAGTTCCAGTTCAACTCTAGTTCATTTCTAGTCAGTTCTAGTTAAGTTCTAGTTCAGTTCTAGTTAAGTTCTAGTTCAGTTCTAGTTCAGTTCTAGTTCAGTTCTAGTAGTTCTAGTTCAGTTCTAGTCAGTTCTAGTTCAGTTCTAGTTCAGTTCTAGTTCAGTTCTAGTTCAGTTCTAGTTCAGTTCTGTTCTAGTTCAGTTCTAGTTCAGTTCTAGTTCAGTTCTAGTTCAGTTCTAGTTCAGTTCAGTTCAGTTCTAGTTCAGTTCTAGTTCAGTTCTAGTTCAGTTCTAGCTCTAGTTCAGTTCTAGCTCTAGTTCAGTTCTAGCTCTAGTTCAGTTCTAGTTAAGTTCTAGTTCAGTTCTAGTTCTAGTTCAGTTCTAGTCCAGTTCTAGTTCAGTTCTAGTTCAGTTCTAGTTCAGTTCTAGTAGTTCTAGTTCTAGTTCAGTTCTAGTTCAGTTCTAGTTCAGTTCTAGTTCAGTTCTAGTTCAGTTCTAGTTCAGTTCTAGTTCAGTTCTAGTTCAGTTCTAGTTCAGTCTAGTTCAGTTCTAGTTCAGTTCTAGTTCAGTTCTAGTTCAGTTCTAGTTCAGTTCTAGTTCAGTTCTAGTTCAGTTCTAGTTCAGTTCTAGTCAGTTCTAGTTCAGTTCTAGGTCAGTTCTAGTTCATTTCTAGTTCAGTTCTAGTTCAGTTCTAGTTCAGTTCTAGTTCAGTTCTAGTTCAGTTCTAGTTCAGTTCTAGTTTAGTTCTAGTTCAGTTCTAGTTCAGTTCTAGTTCAGTTCTAGTTCAGTTCTAGTTCAGTTCTAGTTCAGTTCTAGTTCAGTTCTAGTTCAGTTCTAGTTCAGTTCTAGTTCAGTTCTAGTTCAGTTCTAGTTCAGTTCTAGTTCAGTTCTAGTTCAGTTCTAGTTCAGTTCTAGTTCAGTTCTAGTTCAGTTCTAGTTCAGTTCTAGTTCAGTTCTAGTTCAGTTCTAGTTCAGTTCTAGTTCAGTTCTAGTTCAGTTCTAGTTCAGTTCTAGTTCAGTTCTAGTTCAGTTCTAGTTCAGTTCTAGTTCAGTTCTAGTTCAGTTCTAGTTCAGTTCTAGTTCAGTTCTAGTTCAGTTCTAGTTCAGTTCTAGTTCAGTTCTAGTTCAGTTCTAGGTTCAGTTCTAGTTCAGTTCTAGTTCAGTTCTAGTTCAGTTCTAGTTCAGTTCTAGTTCAGTTCTAGTTCAGTTCTAGTTCAGTTCTAGTTTAGTTCTAGTTCAGTTCTAGTTCAGTTCTAGTTCAGTTCTAGTTCAGTTCTAGTTCTGTTCTAGTTCAGTTCTAGTTCAGTTCTAGTTCAGTTCTAGTTCAGTTCTAGTTCAGTTCTAGTTCAGTTCTAGTTCAGTTCTAGTTCAGTTCTAGTTCAGTTCTAGTTCAGTTCTAGTTCAGTTCTAGTTCAGTTCTAGTTCAGTTCTAGTTCAGTTCTAGTTCAGTTCTAGTTCTAGTTCTAGTTCAGTTCTAGTTCTAGTTCTAGTTCTAGTTCAGTTCTAGTTCAGTTCTAGTTCAGTTCTAGTTCAGTTCTAGTTCAGTTCTAGTTCAGTTCTAGTTCAGTTCTAGTTCAGTTCTAGTTCAGTTCTAGTTCAGTTCTAGTTCAGTTCTAGTTCAGTTCTAGTTCAGTTCTAGTTCAGTTCTAGTTCAGTTCTAGTTCAGTTCTAGTTCAGTTCTAGTTCAGTTCTAGTTTAGTTCTAGTTCAGTTCAGTTCTAGTTCAGTTCTAGTTCAGTTCTAGTTCAGTTCAGTTCAAGTTCAGTTCTAGTTCAGTTCAGTTCTAGTTCAGATCTAGTTCAGTTCTAGTTCTAGTTCAGTTCTAGTTCAGTTCTAGTTCAGTTCTAGTTCAGTTCTAGTTCAGTTCTAGTTCAGTTCTAGTTCAGTTCTAGTTCAGTTCTAGTTCAGTTCTAGTTCAGTTCTAGTTCAGTTCTAGTTCAGTTCTAGTTCAGTTCTAGTTCAGTTCTAGTTCAGTTCTAGTTCAGTTCTAGTTCAGTTCTAGTTCAGTTCTAGTTCAGTTCTAGTTCAGTTCTAGTTCAGTTCTAGTTCAGTTCTAGTTCAGTTCTAGTTCAGTTCTAGTTCAGTTCTAGTTCAGTTCTAGTTCAGTTCTAGTTCAGTTCTAGTTCAGTTCTAGTTCAGTTCTAGTTCAGTTCTAGTTCAGTTCTAGTTCAGTTCTAGTTCAGTTCTAGTTCAGTTCTAGTTCAGTTCTAGTTCAGTTCTAGTTCAGTTTTCTAGTTCAGTTCTACTTCAGTTCTAGTTCAGTTCTAGTTCAGTTCTAGTTCATTTCTAGTTCAGTTCTAGTTCAGTTCTAGTTCAGTTCTAGTTCAGTTCTAGTTCAGTTCTAGTTCAGTTCTAGTTCAGTTCTAGTTCAGTTCTAGTTCAGTTCTAGTTCAGTTCTAGTTCAGTTCTAGTTCAGTTCTAGTTCAGTTCTAGTTCAGTTCTAGTTCAGTTCTAGTTCAGTTCTAGTTCAGTTCTAGTTCAGTTCTAGTTCAGTTCTAGTTCACTTCTAGTTCAGTTCTAGTTCAGTTCTAGTTCAGTTCTAGTTCAGTTCTAGTTCAGTTCTAGTTCAGTTCTAGTTCAGTTCTAGTTCAGTTCTAGTTCAGTTCTAGTTCAGTTCTAGTTCAGTTCTAGTTCAGTTCTAGTTCAGTTCTAGTTCAGTTCTAGTTCAGTTCTAGTTCAGTTCTAGTTCAGTTCTAGTTCAGTTCTAGTTCAGTTCTAGTTCAGTTCTAGTTCAGTTCTAGTTCAGTTCTAGTTCAGTTCTAGTTCAGTTCTAGTTCAGTTCTAGTTCAGTTCTAGTTCAGTTCTATTTCAGTTCTAGTTCAGTTCTAGTTCAGATCTAGTTCAGTTCTAGTTCAGTTCTAGTTCAGTTCTAGTTCAGTTCTAGTTCAGTTCTAGTTCAGTTCTAGTTCAGTTCTAGTTCAGTTCTAGTTCAGTTCTAGTTCAGTTCTAGTTCAGTTCTAGTTCAGTTCTAGTTCAGTTCTAGTTCAGTTCTAGTTCAGTTCTAGTTCAGTTCTAGTTCAGTTCTAGCTCAGTTCTAGTTCAGTTCTAGTTCAGTTCTAGCTCAGTTCTAGTTCAGTTCTAGTTCAGTTCTAGCTCAGTTCTAGTTCAGTTCTAGTTCAGTTCTAGTTCAGTTCTAGTTCAGTTCTAGTTCAGTTCTAGTTCAGTTCTAGTTCTAGTTCAGTTCTAGTTCAGTTCTAGTTCAGTTCTAGTTCAGTTCTAGCTCAGTTCTAGTTCAGTTCTAGTTCAGTTCTAGTTCAGTTCTAGCTCAGTTCTAGTTCAGTTCTAGTTCAGTTCTAGTTCAGTTCTAGTTTAGTTCTAGTTCAGTTCTAGTTCAGTTCTAGTTCAGTTCTAGTTCAGTTTAGTTCAGTTCTAGTTCTAGTTCAGTTCTAGTTCAGTTCTAGTTCAGTTCTAGTTCAGTTGTAGTTCAGTTCTAGTTCAGTTCTAGTTCAGTTCTAGTTCAGTTCTAGTTCAGTTCTAGTTCAGTTCTAGTTCAGTTCTAGTTCAGTTCTAGTTCAGTTCTAGTTCAGTTCTAGTTCAGTTCTAGTTCAGTTCTAGTTCAGTTCTAGTTCAGTTCTAGTTCAGTTCTAGTTCAGTTCTAGTTCAGTTCTAGTTCAGTTCTAGTTCAGTTCTAGTTCAGTTCTAGTTCAGTTCTAGTTCAGTTCTAGTTCAGTTCTAGTTCAGTTCTAGTTCAGTTCTAGTTCAGTTCTAGTTCAGTTCTAGTTCAGTTCTAGTTCAGTTCTAGTTCAGTTCTAGTTCAGTTCTAGTTCAGTTCTAGTTCAGTTCTAGTTCAGTTCTAGTTCAGTTCTAGTTCAGTTCTAGTTCAGTTCTAGTTCAGTTCTAGTTCAGTTCTAGTTCAGTTCTAGTTCATTTCTAGTTCAGTTCTAGTGCATTCCTAATTCAGTTAAATTTTAGTCCAGTTAAAGTCTTAAGAAATTTTGTAACGTTCTAAGCAAAACTTCCCTTCCTAAATAAAAGTTCTTTATTTTAATATAATTTATATACTGCCGAGGAAAAAAACTAAACAATATATGATTAAATAGCTGCTCTGTTTTATTTCTCACATACTACATAAATATTTAGTACTTACTCGAAATACTAACTAACTTTACACTAAACAAACGAACTTTATAAAAATAAAATCAGAGAAATAAAACACTTTTGCCAACTACTACTTGTAGTTTGCAGCAGATACATGTGTGACAATGATTTGTAGCATCACGTGACAAATTTAAATACACGAAAACTAAACAGCAACAAGAATTACAAAGACAAAGTTTTTCTTACCAAGAATATCGGAAGAAAAAAAAAACCTTTAGTAAGAAAACAAAAGAATTTGCCGCTTATTTGTTTAAGCTGTAGTGTGGTGCAAATTGTGGCAAAACTTTAAAACAGTCTAAGAAATAAAATAACTAACAAAAGTTAGGCGTGGGATTTTATTTTTTAATATATACAAAAATTGTCAATAAGGGCTTTTTAAATATAAATCATATTAAAAAAAATCAATAATAAATCTTAAATTCGATATTAATTATTATTTAAAGTGACGAAAAACTTTTTTAAATTATTTTTTGTTTAAATCTCAATTTTACCTATAGTCCAGTTTAGTCTATAGCTCTATAGTCTAGTCTATAGTCTAGTCTATAGTCTAGTCTATAGTCTAGTCTATAGTCTAGTATATAGTCTAGTCTATAGTCTAGTCTATAGTCTAGTCTATAGTCTAGTCTATAGTCTAGTCTATAGTCTAGTCTATAGTCTAGTCTATAGTCTAGTCTATAGTCTAGGTATAGTCTAGTCTATAGTCTAGTCTATAGTCTAGTCTATAGTCTAGTCTATAGTCTAGTCTATAGTCTAGTCTATATCTAGTCTATAGTCTAGTCTATAGTCTAGTCTATAGTAGTCTATAGTCTAGTCTATAGTCTAGTCTATAGTCTAGTCTATAGTCTAGTCTATAGTCTAGTCTATAGTCTAGTCTATAGTCTAGTCTATAGTCTAGTCTATAGTCTAGTCTATAGTCTAGTCTATAGTCTAGTCTATAGTCTAGTCTATAGTCAGTCTATAGTCTAGTCTATAGTCTAGTCTATAGTCTAGTCTATAGTCTAGTCTATAGTCTAGTCTATAGTCTAGTCTATAGTCTAGTCTATAGTCTAGTCTATAGTCTAGTCTATAGTCTAGTCTATAGTCTAGTCTATAGTCTAGTCTATAGTCTAGTCTATAGTCTAGTCTATAGTCTAGTCTATAGTCTAGTCTATAGTCTAGTCTATAGTCTAGTCTATAGACTAGTCATAGTCTAGTCTATAGTCTAGTCCATAGTCTAGTCTATAGTCTAGTCCATAGTCTAGTCTATAGTCTAGTCTATAGTCTAGTCTATAGTCTAGTCATAGTCTAGTCTATAGTCTAGTCTATAGTCTAGTCTAGTCTAGTCTATAGTCTAGTCTATAGTCTAGTATAGTCTAGTCTATAGTCTAGTCTATAGTCTAGTCTATAGTCTAGTCTATAGTCTAGTCTATAGTCTAGTCTATAGTCTAGTCTATAGTCTAGTCTATAGTCTAGTCTATAGTCTAGTCTATAGTCTAGTCTATAGTCTAGTCTATAGTCTAGTCTATAGTCTAGTCTATAGTCTAGTCTATAGTCTAGTCTATAGTCTAGTCCATAGTCTAGTCTATAGTCTAGTCCATAGTATAGTCTATAGTCTAGTCTATAGTCTAGTCTATAGTCTAGTCCATAGTCTAGTCTATAGTCTAGTCTATAGTCTAGTCTATAGTCTAGTCTATAGTCTAGCCTATAGTCTAGTCTATAGTCTAGTCTATAGTCTAGTCTATAGTCTAGCCTATAGTCTAGTCTATAGTCTAGTCTATAGTCTAGACTATAGTCTAGTCTATAGTCTAGTCTATAGTCTAGTCTATAGTCTAGTCTATAGTCTAGTCTATAGTCTAGTCTATAGTCTAGTCTATAGTCTAGTCTATAGTCTAGTCTATAGTCTAGTCTATAGTCTAGTCTATAGTCTAGTCCATAGTCTAGTCTATAGTCTAGTCTATAGTCTAGTTATAGTCTAGTCTATAGTCTAGTCTATAGTAGTCTATAGTCTAGTCTATAGTCTAGTCTATAGTCTAGTCTATAGTCTAGTCTATAGTCTAGTCTATAGTCTAGTCTATAGTCTAGTCTATAGTCTAGTCTATAGTCTAGTCTATAGTCTAGTCTATAGTCTAGTCTATAGTCTAGTCTATAGTCTAGTCTATAGTCTAGTCTATAGTCTAGTCTATAGTCTAGTCTATAGTCTAGTCTATAGTCTAGTCTATAGTCTAGTCTATAGTCTAGTCATAGTCTAGTCTATAGTCTAGTCTATAGTCTAGTCTATAGTCTAGTCTATAGTCTAGTCTATAGTCTAGTCTATAGTCTAGTCTATAGTCTAGTCTATAGTCTAGTCTATAGTCTAGTCTATAGTCTAGTCTATAGTCTAGTCTATAGTCTAGTCTATAGTCTAGTCTATAGTCTAGTCTATAGTCTAGTCTATAGTCTAGTCTATAGTCTAGTCTATAGTCTAGTCTATAGTCTAGTCTATAGTCTAGTCTATAGTCTAGTCTATAGTCTGTCTATAGTCTAGTCTATAGGTCTAGTCTATAGTCTAGTCTATAGTCTAGTCTATAGCTCTAGTCTATAAGTCTAGTCTATAGTCTAGTCTATAGTCTAGTCTATAGTCTAGTCTATAGTCTAGTCTATAGTCTAGTCTATAGTCTAGTCTATAGTCTGTCTATAGTCTAGCTAGTAGTCTATATAGTCTAGTCCTATTAGTCTAGTCTATAGTCTAGTCTATAGTCTAGTCTTAGTCTAGTCTATAGTCTAGTCTATAGTCTAGTCTATAGTCTAGTCTATAGTCTAGTCTAAGTCTATCTAGTCTAGTCTATAGTCTAGTCTATAGTCTAGTCTATAGTCTAGTCTATAGTCTAGTCTATAGTCTAGTCTATAGTCTAGTCTATAGTCTAGTCTATAGTCTAGTCTATAGTCTAGTCTATAGTCTAGTCTATAGTCTAGTCTATAGTCTAGTCTATAGTCTAGTCTATAGTCTAGGTCTATAGTCTAGTCTATAGTCTAGTCTATAGTCTAGTCTATAGTCTAGTCTATAGTCTAGTCTATAGTCTAGTCTATTAGTCTAGTCTATAGTCTAGTCTATAGTCTAGTCTATAGTCTAGTCTATAGTCTAGTCTATAGTCTAGTCTATAGTCTAGTCTATAGTCTAGTCTATAGTCTAGTCTATAGTCTAGTCTATAGTCTAGTCTATAGTCTAGTCTATAGTCTAGTCTATAGTCTAGTCTATAGTCTAGTCTATAGTCTAGTCTATAGTCTAGTCTATAGTCTAGTATATAGTCTAGTCTATAGTCTAGTCTATAGTCTAGTCTATAGTCTAGTCTATAGTCTAGTCTAAAGTCTAGTCTATAGTCTAGTCTATAGTCTAGTCTATAGTCTAGTCTATAGTCTAGTCTATAGTCTAGTCTATGTCTAGTTTATAGTCTAGTCTATAGTCTAGTTTATAGTCTAGTCTATAGTCTAGTCTATAGTCTAGTCTATAGTCTAGTCTATAGTCTAGTCTATAGTCTAGTCTATAGTCTAGTCTATAGTCTAGTCTATAGTCTAGTCTAGTCTATAGTCTAGTCTAGTTTATAGTCTAGTCTATAGTCTAATCTATAGTCTAGTCTATAGTCTAGTCTATAGTCTAGTCTATAGTCTAGTCTATAATCTAGTCTATAGTCTAGTCTATAGTCTAGTCTGTAGTCTAGTCTATAGTCTAGTCTATAGTCGGGTCTAGTCTAGAGCATAGTCTATAGTCTAGTCCATGGTTTAGTCTTTGTCTATAGTATAGGCCAGATTCTGGTCTACAGTCTACTCTGTATTCTTATCTTGAATGACAAACCAAACATTCACACAAAATTAGTCTATAGTCTAGTCTATAATTTAGGCTACAGTCTGGTCTATGTTTTAGGCTAGTGTCTGGTCTATAGTGTATTCTGTATTCTGATCTTGACAAACCAAACTTTCAAACAAGGGCGGAGGGTATAAAAAATCACAAAAATACTACTCGATATGCACACGCCTAAAAGAAACTTAAATGTTCATTTTGTATTATTACTCTGAGAAAGAGAGATACCAATTAAAAAACTGTTACATTTTATTGTCACAATTTAGTTGTTGTTTTTTTTTTTTGATTGTTAATGTAATGGTGTGGTATTGGTTCATTTTAAGCCAACAGCAATCACAATATTCAAGTCATTATGTGCATTTTATCCATATAGTATACAAAACGAACGAATAAACTTCCTTTTGAAATTGCAAGTACACAATCTGAAAAAAAGAGCGGTTTCTTCCTTTTGAAGTGCGTAACATTTTAGTTTGTGTCATTTCTTGAGCGTTGTTCTGTTTTTGTTTTTTTTTTTTCGATTGCTGTTCATTTCATTTATTAAGGTTTAATTTTAGTTGTTTCAAAAATTTTTGAAAAGGCTTTAAGAAAACTTGATATAAAAAAAGAAACAACAAGTGTGATTACTAAGGCAGTTATATAGAATTTTAGACACTCTATATGAAGAAATAATCAAATTTGTGGTACATTTATACTAGAGAATAAATGCTAGCTGCTTACCATACAATGCGGTCCACCTTTGTAGGGTGTCTAAAAGGTCTTATTATATGTTTTTTTTATTTTCTAAAACTTTCTGCTTCCTTATGTTTTTGCTCATATATCAGTGACAAATGTAGTCCCGTTTAATTTTTTTTCGTTTACATTTAAATTGGTTAATATAATTTGCAATAACAATTTAAAAAAATGGTAATATTATAAATTATTTAAGTAACTACCGTTCGTTACGAGATGGTTATTTAACGATTTTATTTTGTATTTTATACTCTTGGTAAAGAAGTAAAATATAAAAGTGCATTTCCATTTAAATTGTTTTGTTTTTGAAACGTACGCTCTTCTTTCATTCGATATTGAGGTAGTTAGTTAAAAAAATTATTGTTAATTTTCAATCGCTATAAACAAATGATAAAAAAAAGGTATTTGACAGGTTTTGGGTTTAATTACTAATATTTAGCTTCAATAATCGTTAAAAAAATCGTTAAAAAATTTTAGAAAAATATTTCAAAAAAGAAAATTAAAATGGAAGTTTTTCATTTTATCAGGCTAATAGTATACGCACAACTGGGACGAACGACGAATTTTTCGGAACGAATATTCGTCGTCAGAAATAGAACACACTTGGGTATATGAAAATGTACACAATCATTGCGTATGACGAAATTCGTCGTACGTAACGAACTATGCGATAGGTTTATTTCTATTTCTTACGCAGACGAACGACGAATTAATTGGGGAAAATTATTGTAAAACCAATTCCGGTAGCCCGAATTTGCTGAAATTTGGCGGTTGTGAGTACAGCTAATGACAAAACAATATTATGTTCAAATATTCCAAATTATATTCGAAAATTCTAAGTTATGTTCGAAAAATTTTTTATGCTCTTAAAATAATCTCTGAGTCATAAAAACTAAAAAAAAAAAATTCGAAAATTCGAACTTAAGTTCGAACAAATTTTAAAGCCATTAAAACCAGTTCTCGTGGCCCGAATTGTCTTAGATATGGCAGTCTGGAGTACACTTGATGACACTACAATGCTGTGTTGGAATATTTAAAATTAAGTTCGAAAATTTGAAGTAATGTTCGAAAAAATTTTGAAGCTGTTAAAATAATCTCCAAATTGGGGATATTCACAAAAATATAATTTAGTTCTTTTCGAGGCCAATTTCTTACATTTTCTAATTTCGAAATAATGTTCGAATAAACTTTAAAGTTGTTAAAATTATCTCAAAATCGTATAGATTCACAAAAGTATAATTTTTGTTCCTTTTTCTTACTTTTTCCAATTTCGAACCAAGAAATTTTGAAACGAATTCGCAGTACGATTAATTTGATTATGTTCCATTCGACTAATTTACGCGACGAATTTTTGTCGACTAGTTCGTCATGTTATACGAAATTCGTCGTTCGTCCCAATTGTGCCTATACCATAAGTTACCTTTTCAATTACATTTACATTTGAAGCGATTGTAATTAAAGCTTAACCAATTACAATATCCTTCCTTACGTCTGTCCTTCCATGTGTCTGTCCTTCTGTCCGTCCGTCAGTCTGTCCTTCCGTCCGTCCGTCTGTCCTTCGTCCGTCTATGTAAGCCTTTTAATCAAAGTGCAGGTCGCAAATTTGAAGATAATTCGCTAAAATAGTCTAAAGACATACCCTATAGATTTTCATCAAAATCGGTCCATTATTTTACCAAGCCCACATACATGGGACCCCTTAATATCGCTTTAGATCCCCAAAATTATGTTTAATATGTACGTATCTTTATCAAAATTGACTCAACTAGATTTTCGTTATAATGGGTCCATATGCTGGGTGCGACTAGGATTTATTACTTGATAAAAAAAAACCTTATTTTCTTAAAGTAAAGTGGTAAAGTTCATATAGAATTCTCTACTGCCAGTTTTAGGTCAAAACTTAATTGAGAAAACTCTTCAAAGGTCATGTACTTTTAACACACTCTTACTGACATGTCAGCAATATATTAAGACAATTCCTTTTGAATATACTGTCATTTTAAACCAGCTACTTTTTTATTTAAAAACAATTTCAAAAATCTTAATACTTTTACATAAACATATTTTTGTTTAACATTTAATCAAGATGAAAAGTTAAAAAAAAAATATGTACAAAAATTTTACTCCATTTGTTCATTGTCATATTAAATGGACAATATATTAATCCTTATAAATTGTTAACTTCTTTACAGAATATTTAATTTTTTTTTTGTATTTTCATTTTATGTCTCTGTTTTATTGCATGTGTGAATTTCTGCACATTAATATTCAAATAAATCTCATTAAAATCAAACATAAATCTTAAAATTTTTGGCAGTTTAACATACATAAAGTTGATTTCCTTAACGAAAACACTCCACACAAGAACAGGAAATTTGAAAAAAAAAAATACAAATAAAATTTTAAATTCCAATGAAAGCAAAACCAATAAGAAAAATAACTTTTTTTTAGTTAATGTAAAAAAAGAAACAACAAATGTAATAATTTGTGCAGACTAAGAACAAAACGTTTTTTTTTATGCAGGTTTTATACCCTACACTACTATAGTGGGGAGGGTACTATGCGTTTGTGCTGATGTTTGTAATACCCAAAAATATTGGTCCTATACCCACCTTAAAGTATATAAATCTGTTCAGAATCACTTTCTTTGTCTGTCTGTCCGTCCGTCCGTCCGTCTGTATGTCTGTCTGTCTGTCTGTCTGTCCATCTGTGTGTTCATGTAAACTTTGTGCTCACACTACAGATCAGAATTTTCAAGTTAATTTTTTGAACTTTGCAAATACTCTACTTTTAACCCTAGGACGTCATTGAAAATGATTGAAATCGGTCATTTATTTCGCCTAGCCCCCATATACAATCTTAAAAGCAGTTTGAAATATATAGCAGTAGTTTGAAAAGTGGTCAGTGTTCCCCCGGGGGTTTTGCTCTCAATATTGTAATATTTTCAGTTATTTTAGCATACATTTTAAATAGTTTTCATTCAGTTTGAATTAGATAGCTATAGTTTAAATGCTGGTCAGTGTTCCCCTGGGGTGCTCTACTCTAACTATTGTAAAACTTTCAGTTATTTAAGTACAAGTTTTAAATAGTTTTCATTAAAAAAAGTTTTTATCGAGCAATGCTAAAGTATGAATTCAAACGTTATTGAAAATGGTTGAAATCCCCCAGGATCTCATTATTGTAATATTTTCAGTTATTTTAGCACACATTTTAAATAGTTTTCATTCAGTTTCAATTAGATAGCTATAGTTTAAATGCTGGTCAGTGTTCCCCTGGGGTACTCTACTCTCACTATTGTAAAACTTTAAGTTATTTTAGCAAAAATTTTAAATAGTTTTCTTAAAAAAAGTTTTTATCGAGCAATGCTAAAGTGCCAATAGAAATGTCATTGAAAATGGTTGAAATCGGTTAGCTGTAGTTTGAAAAGTGGTCAGTATTCCCTCGGGGGTTCTACTCTCAATATTGTAATATTTTCAGTTATTTTAGCATACATTTTAAATAGTTTTCATTCAGTTTGAATTAGATAGCTATAGTTTAAATGCTGGTCAGTGTTCCCCTGGGGTGTTCTACTCTCACTATTGTAAAACTTTTAGTTATTGAAGTACAAATTTTAAATAGTTTTCATTAAAATAAGTTTTTATAGATCAATGCTAAAGTACCAATTGAAATGTTATTGAAAATGGTTGAAATCGGTTAGCTGTAGTTTGAAAAGGGGGCAGTGTTCCCCCGGGGGCTCTACTATCATTATTGTAATATTTTCACTTATTTTAGCACACATTTTAAATAGTTTTCATTCAGTTTGATTTAGATAGCTATAGTTTAAATGCTGGTCAGTGTTCCCCTGGGGTGCTCTGCTCTAACTATTGTAAAACTTTCAGTTATTTAAGTACAAGTTTTAAATAGTTTTCATTAAAAAAAGTTTTTATCGAGCAAAGCTAAAGTACCAATTGAAACTTAATTGAGTCCCCGGGGGTCCCAAAGAATTGAGTCCTCCGGGGGTCCCAAAGACCGCTTTCATAATATATCCAAAATGTTTCTTTTACCATAACTTAACTTTTCAGAAGGAGTTTTTATGAATCGCCTTTTACCTTTAATTTTCACATTTCACCTTCTTTTTCACATTCTACATGATTTGTTTGTTTCAATAAAGCGGTAGTCTGGTTGCAGGTATTTTTTATCAGAAGAAGAAACGTTTTTATTTTTTCTTCTTTCTTGTGTTCTTATAAATGTCTGTAAGTTTTAACGCTTATAAATTTTTTTAAATGCTGTTATTTTTTTCTGTTTTGCAAAATCCTCTTTCATGTAGTTTGTGGTTTATCTTTATATGTATATGAAATATGGCTTTAAGATTGGATTTTCAACACTGTGTTCTTTTTGGTAGTTTGTCGTTTTCTTTTTCGTGGTTGTTTCTTTTGCTTAAAGATTATCATATGATTTGTAGAAGTGTTGGTTTCTAGGTGGTTTACGAAACTTTTTCTTTTTAATACTCTTGGCCCTTTGGAGGTGAAACCAAAAGAGATGAGTTGGTTTATAATTCTTTTATTAATAACAAAATTTTAAATATAAAAGTTTTGAGTAATGTCAATGTTTTGTATAAATAGCAAAGATACCCCTGGGGACCTTAGACCACCACTAAATAGTTTAACATTAATGATTGACAGCCGGTCATTGTTCGTCCGGCTTTCTTTCATAAACAATTTTACGGTATTTGAGCAGTCTTTTAGTCTCATTCTTTAAACTAGTCCTCAGTTCTCAGGGGTTGTAAGTCTCAAAAGCATGAATTTAAAAAAAACGAAATTTTTACTAAATCAACCCTAACATCTTAATTTCTTATCTTTTAGGTACCCGAAAACATTGCCATTGGTCATATAGTGGGATCAGTGGATGCCTCCGATCGCAGCAAACAAAATATGATCTTTAACGAAGATAATCTTTACATAACCTACACCTTAACACCCCTATCCAAAGACCTTATCGAGGGAGCCTTTGATATTGATCGTCATACAGGGTCTCTAGTAGTGGCACGCCAATTGGATCGTGAACTACAGGCAGAATTTCGTTTGGAAATAAGAGCCCTAGATACCAGTGCCAGCAATAATCCACAAAGTAGTGCCATAGCGGTTAAAATCGAAATATTAGATGTCAATGATAATGCACCCAGTTGGCAGGAAGATCCCATAAAAATACAAGTCAGTGAATTGGCCAGTGAGGGTTCGGTTATCTATAATTTCTCAGCCACTGATGCGGATACTGGTCTTAATGGACAAATACAATATAAATTGCTGAAATATAGTCCCAAGAATTGGAATGTGGATAAGTTGCCAAAGGAAGACAGAGATCTATTTAATGTTGATATATTAACTGGAGGTCTAACTGTTATGGGGCCTTTGGATTATGAGACCATTAAGGAATATATATTAATAGTGCAAGCTTTTGATTTGGCTGAAAATAAAACCGAACGTTTATATACCTCAGTGACTGCGGTGGTTAAGGTGTTAGATGAAAATGATAATAAACCAGAATTTGTAATACCACCTCTTAATCGTGAACCCAAAAACAAATATGGTTTGCAAAACAAAAATGATACTCCCACGGCCACGGTTTTTATTTCCGATAACAAAAGAGTAGGAGATCTATTAATGCATATAGTGGCCATAGATCCAGATACCGGCAATAATGGACGCATTACTTATACCCTGGTAAATGGCAATGAATTAACTTATTTTCGTTTAAATAAGGAAACAGGGTTTCTCGAACTAGCCAAACCTTTGCCACCAGTAGTGCATAATACCGCCGATGGAATAGCCAATCTGAATACCATACAACGTAATAGATTTGATTTGCTTATAAAGGCTCAAGATCAGGGTGCTAAGGAAAAGTTAAGCTCTTTAATGAAATTGGAAATTTTGGTTAGAGGTACTAAAAGTAATCCACCACGTTTTCTAAAGTCTAGCTATTATGCCAATATAACGGAAAATGCTTCAGCCGGCAGTTTTGTAGTGCAAGTGTCAGCCAAGTCTTTTAATGGGGGTGAAAATGGTGAGTAAAAATTTGAATATTTAGCAATAATTTCTAAAATAAACTTATTATGCACAAACACATACCTCCATTCTTAAAAAAAGCAAATATTTTTCTTAAAAATTCCTTAAACTGTCTTGTAATGATTCTTTTGTTTTGATCATTTCTATGATTTTGTTTGCTTGTTAAAATTTCTTAACAAAACTTTAAGCAAACCGAAAAAAAAGATCAAAATAGAAAATCACGAGGTGTCCATCAATCTGTCTACATCATACAATTTTCATCCATCTCACATAGTCACAAGTTAAAGCCGAACAACCACTCACTCAGCCAGACGTTATTCAGTCATTCAGTCTCCTACCACTCACTCAAAAACTCACTTAGTGAGACGGCATATGCAAAACTGAAAAAAAAAAAACAATTAACGGTTTTGTTTCTGATTCTTTATTCATTCACTCATACACTCACTCACTCCGCCACTTACTTATTCATACTTACAAATGTGTTCTTTTTTCCTTCTAATTCCTTATTACAGCTAATCTCACCTATGAGATACCAACAGGTGTCGCCGATAATCATTTTCATGTTGACACCCAACGTGGCATTGTCACCACACGCGGTCAATTTGATCGTGAAACAAAAGCCTCATATACGGTGCCAATTTATGTATATGATGCTAAACGTTCAACATCTGCAGCAGCAGCAAGTAGTAGCAATGGAAATTCCTTGATGGCACGTAGGCAAAGATCATCGGTAAATGAAGCGGCTGCCGCACAAAATGGTCAATTTGATGTTGCCATTTTATATATAACCATAACTGACATTAATGATCATGCACCGGAATTTAGACCGGGATCATGCTATGCACTCTCAGTACCGGAAAATAGTGATTTGGCGGTAATACACACAATTGTGGCCACTGATTTAGATGAAGGTGCCAATGGTGAAATAATGTATACCATAATAGGTGAGTAGAGAGAGAGAGAGCAAAAAACAATAATAACAAGAAAGTTTATTAATGATCATGCATTGAAAACAATAAATATTTTCTTTTTTATTAAAACCCCTACAGGTGGCAATACTGGCAATAAATTCAGTTTGGACATAAACTCCGGTGAATTGACTGCCCGTCCTTTGGATCGTGAGCAACAGTCGCGTTATATTTTACAAATACAAGCCACTGATCGTGGTTCTCCCATTAGCTATCAAGGTCATTGTAATATTACCGTTATTGTCGAGGATCAAAATGACAATGATCCTCATTTTGAACAATCGAAATATGTGGCGAATGTAGCGGAAAATGTTCCCGTTGGTACCAGTGTTATGCGCATTAAAGCTATGGATGATGATTTGAGCATCAATGCTAGACTTTTGTATACCTTGGCGAATGAGACTCAATGGGTGTTCGCTATCGATAATAAAAGTGGTGTTATCAGTACAGTGGGGTAAGTTGGATCTAATTTATATTTGTCTTTTTGATAACTTTTGAATTCTGTTAAGGGAATGTTAGACTATAGACTAGACTAGACTATAACAACTAGACTAGAGACTAGACTATAGACTAGACTATAGACTAGACTATAGACTAGACTATAGACTAGACTATAGACTAGACTATGAGAACTGACTATAGACTACTATAGACTAGACTATAGACTAGACTCTAGACTAGACTATAGAACTAACTATAGAACTAGACTATAGACTAGACTATAGACTAGATTATAGACTAGATTATAGACTAGATTATAGACAGATAGATTAGACTAGACTATAGACTAGACTATAGACTAGACTTAGACTAGACTATATACTAGACTATAGACTAGACTATAGACTAGACTATAGACTAGCTATAGACTAGACTATAGACTAGACTATAGACTAGACTATAGACTAGACTATAGACTAGACTATAGACTAGACTATAGACTAGACTATAGACTCGACCTATAGACTAGACTATAGACTAGACTATAGACTAGACTATAGACTAGACTATAGACTAGACTATAGACTAGACTATAGACTAGACTATAGACTAGACATAGACTAGACTATGACTAGACTAGAGACTAGACTATAGACTAGACTATAGACTAGACTATAGACTAGACTATAGACTAGGACTATAGACTAGACTATAGACTAGACTATAGACTAGACTATAGACTAGACTATAGACTAGACTATAGACTAGACTATAGACTAGACTATAGACTAGACTATAGACTAGACTATAGACTAGACTATAGACTAGACTATAGACTAGACTATAGACTAGACTATAGACTAGACTATAGACTAGACTATAGACTAGACTATAGACTAGACTATAGACTAGACTATAGACTAGACTATAGACTAGACTATAGACTAGACTATAGACTAGACTATAGACTAGACTATAGACTAGACTATAGACTAGACTATAGACTAGACTATAGACTAGACTATAGACTAGACTATAGACTAGACTATAGACTAGACTATAGACTAGACTATAGACTAGACTATAGACTAGACTATAGACTAGACTATAGACTAGACTATAGACTAGACTATAGACTAGACTATAGACTAGACTATAGACTAGACTATAGACTAGACTATAGACTAGACTATAGACTAGACTATAGACTAGACTATAGACTAGACTATAGACTAGACTATAGACTAGACTATAGACTAGACTATAGACTAGACTATAGACTAGACTATAGACTAGACTATAGACTAGACTATAGACTAGACTATAGACTAGACTATAGACTAGACTATAGACTAGACTATAGACTAGACTATAGACTAGACTATAGAGTAGACTATAGACTAGACTATAGACTAGACTATAGACTAGACTATAGACTAGACTATAGACTAGACTATAGACTAGACTATAGACTAGACTATAGACTAGACTATAGACTAGACTATAGACTAGACTATAGACTAGACTATAGACTAGACTATAGACTAGACTATAGACTAGACTATAGACTAGACTATAGACTAGACTATAGACTAGACTATAGACTAGACTATAGACTAGACTATAGACTAGACTATAGACTAGACTATAGAGAGCTAGACATAGACTAGACTAGACTAGACTATGGACTAGACTATAGACTAGACTATAGACTAGACTATAGACTAGACTATAGACTAGACTATAGACTAGACTATAGACTAGACTATAGACTAGACTATAGACTAGACTATAGACTAGACTATAGACTAGACTATAGACTAGACTATAGACTAGACTATAGACTAGACTATAGACTAGACTATAGACTAGACTATAGACTAGACTATAGACTAGACTATAGACTAGACTATAGACTAGACTATAGACTAGACTATAGACTAGACTATAGACTAGACTATAGACTAGACTACAGACTAGACTATAGACTAGACTATAGACTAGACTACAGACTAGACTATAGACTAGACTATAGACTAGACTATAGACTAGACTATAGACTAGACTATAGACTAGACTATAGACTAGACTATAGACTAGACTATAGACTAGACTATAGACTAGACTATAGACTAGACTATAGACTAGACTATAGACTAGACTATAGACTAGACTATAGCCTAGGCTATAGACTAGACTATAGACTAGACTATAGACTAGGCTATAGCCTAGGCTATAGACTAGACTATAGACTAGACTATAGACTAGACTATAGACTAGACTATAGACTAGACTATAGACTAGACTATAGACTAGACCATAGACTAGGCTATAGACTAGACTATAGACTAGACTATAGACTAAACTATAGACTAGACTATATACTAGACTATAGACTAGACTATAGACTAGACTATAGACTAGACTATAGACTAGACTATAGACTAGACTATAGACTAGACTATAGACTAGACTATAGACTAGACTATAGACTAGACTATAGACTAGACTATAGACTAGACTATAGACTAGACTATAGACTAGACTATAACTAGACTATAGACTAGACTATAGACTAGACTATAGACTAGACTATAGACTAGACTATAGACTAGACTATAGACTAGACTATAGACTAGACTATAGACTAGACTATAGACTAGACTATAGACTAGACTATAGACTAGACTATAGACTAGACTATAGACTAGACTATAGACTAGACTATAGACTAGACTATAGACTAAACTATAGACTAGACTATAGACTAGACTATTACTAGACTATAGACTAGACTATAGACTAGACTATAGACTAGACTATAGACTAGACTATAGACTAGACTATAGACTAGACTATAGACTAGACTATAGACTAGACTATAGACTAGACTATAGACTAGACTATAGACTAGACTATAGACTAGACTATAGACTAGACTATAGACTAGACTATAGACTAGACTATAGACTAGACTATAGACTAGACTATAGACTAGACTATAGACTACTATAGACTAGACTATAGACTAGACTATAGAGTAGACTATAGACTAGATAGACTAGACTATAGACTAGACTATAGACTAGACTATAGACTAGACTATAGACTAGACTATAGACTAGACTATAGACTAGACTATAGACTAGACTATAGACTAGACTATAGACTAGACTATAGACTAGACTATAGACTAGACTATAGACTAGACTATAGACTAGACTATAGACTAGACTATAGACTAGACTATAGACTAGACTATAGACTAGACTATAGACTAGACTATAGACTAGACTAGACTATAGACTAGACTATAGACTAGACTATGGACTAGACTATAGACTAGACTAGACTAGACTATAGACTAGACTATAGACTAGACTATAGACTAGACTATAGACTAGACTATAGACTAGACTATAGACTAGACTATAGACTAGACTATAGACTAGACTATAGACTAGACTATAGACTAGACTATAGACTAGACTATAGACTAGACTATAGACTAGACTATAGACTAGACTATAGACTAGACTATAGACTAGACTATAGACTAGACTATAGACTAGACTATAGACTAGACTATAGACTAGACTATAGACTAGACTACAGACTAGACTATAGACTAGACTATAGACTAGACTACAGACTAGACTATAGACTAGACTATAGACTAGACTATAGACTAGACTATAGACTAGACTATAGACTAGACTATAGACTAGACTATAGACTAGAGATAGACTAGACTATAGACTAGACTATAGACTAGACTATAGACTAGACTATAGACTAGACTATAGACTAGACTATAGACTAGACTATAGACTAGACTATAGCCTAGGCTATAGACTAGACTATAGACTAGACTATAGACTAGACTATAGCCTAGGCTATAGATTAGACTATAGACTAGACTATAGACTAGACTATAGACTAGACTATAGACTAGACTATAGACTAGACTATAGACTAGACCATAGACTAGGCTATAGACTAGACTATAGACTAGACTATAGACTAAACTATAGACTAGACTATATACTAGACTATAGACTAGACTATAGACTAGACTATAGACTAGACTATAGACTAGACTATAGACTAGACTATAGACTAGACTAGACTAGACTATAGACTAGACTATAGACTAGACTATAGACTAGACTATAGACTAGATATAGACTAGACTATAGACTAGACTATAGACTAGGACTATAGACTAGACTATAGACTAGACTATAGACTAGACTATAGACTAGACTAGACTAACTAGACTAGACTATAGACTAGGACTATAGACTAGACTATAGACTAGACTATAGACTAGACTATAGACTAGATATAGACTAGACTATAGACTAGACTATAGGACTAGACTTATAGACTAAACTATAGACTAGACTATAGACTAGACTATATACTAGACTATACACTAGCCTATACACTAGACTATAGATTAGACTATAGACTAGACTATAGACTAAACTATAGACTAGACTATAGACTAGACTATATACTAGACTATACACTAGCCTATACACTAGGACTATAGGACTAGACTATAGACTAGACTATAGACTAGACTATAGACTAGACTATATACTAGACTATATGATAGGACTATAGACTAGACTATACACTTAGACTATATACTAGACTATATTATAGGACTATATACTAGACTATAGACTAGACTATAGACTAAACTATACACTAGACTATAGAAAAGGACGAAATCAATGAATGCCCTTAAAGTCATTTCGCTTACCAATCCTGTACAAATATGTATGTATGTATGTATATGTGTATGTCGGAAAGAAGAAGTTTAAAGAAACTCCCTTCACCACCAATCCAAATATCTAATAGTCGAAACAAATATTTTTGTCATTTTTACTAGTGACATAACACAATATACGAATTCCTTTTTGCAAAAGGATTGTTGTAAAACAATAATGTGTTTCTTTTTTCACTTATGATTTTAAAAGCTGGGGAGACGAGAGCAGGAAAAAATCTACACTGACTTGTATGTTTTACATCATTAAAGGTGAAGTTGTTGCCTTCGGCTTTATTTATCAGATAAACTTTAACAAAAAAAAAAATAAATAAATATATATGTAGAAAAATCTTTCAACAAATTTTTCTTTATATATAATTGTTAAAGTAGTTGTTGTTGGTTGTTATGAAAACAACAACAAAAACATAAAAAACAAAAACGTATAATTTTATTAATACACAACCTACGCAATTTTTATATAGATTTTTTTTATATATATATTTTATTTAATGTTTTGGGGTTTTGAGTAACAGACTGTTTAGCAATTGAGGCACATGTTTTGCTGAATGGTTGCAAGTTGGTTGGTAGGTTTGTTTGTTTGGTCGTTCAGTTTGGGGATAAGGAAAAACCTTCAACGTTACCTACAACAAATTGTTTTATCTTTATACTAAAAAAAAAATACAAAACAGACAAAAAACAACAAACTGAAATTATTTCTTACAAGAAACAACAATAACGATGTCAAGTTTTTTTTTTTTTTTTTTGTACTCTCTGTTCAGATGTTGTTGTTTGTATGTAGTTTGTGGCAAGTTTAGTTTATTGTATATGGTACACAACTTAAAGGTCGTTTTTGGTGGTAGAGAGCAACAACAACAACAAAAAAAATGAAATTAAATCAATACTTGTAGTTTCTTTCTTTTAGCTGGTATATTGAGCTTGTTGCAATATTTTGCTTTTTTGTCTAAAAATAAACTTGAAAAACCTTTTAACAACAACATTTTGAGAATTGCAGCAAAAAAAAAAAAGTATAAATTGTAGATTCTGTTGCAGACCCCCTCTGGTGCAAATTTATTCATATGGACAATCAATGATGACAACAATTGCAAAAATAAATTGTTCTTCAACTTTTTTGTTTTTTTTCATTGGATTCATAATATTTTTTTCGCATCTTCTGTATATTTTTTTCTTTTTTGAGAAAAAAAAAAAAATACATATTGTAATATTGAGTGTATGTTAAAATTGAAGTTTAGTTGGCAATTTTCTGTGGCTGACTGAGTGTTTGTATTTAAACTGGGGTTAATCATCGTTATACACCAAAATCAAACGAAAAAGTAGAAGCAAAAGTAAAAAAATCAAAAGACTTAAGACACAAACTTGAGTAGCTCTATCAAAAGACGGAAAAACAATACATAAATTTATTTAACATAAAATGAAGAAGACATATTTTTATAAAGCTATACACACAGACTTTAACTACAATATATTTATTGTTTTTTATAAATTTTTTTTTATATAAATAAACCACACACTTGTTGTTCACTGAAACAACCTAAACACCAACTACCAAGAAAAAAAATAAAACTTTTCGCATCCCTTCAATATGGCTGTAGTCACACATGAAGTTTAAAGGTTTGATTTTTTTTTTTCTTTAGACTTTCCTACCTTCTTCCACTACAGGCCACAAAACAAAAGTCGTTTACAATTTTATTTTTTCACTGAAGCGGCATTTTTATCAAGAAGTGCTTAATTTGTGGCAAAATGTTTTGGACTAACATGTGACAGATGCTGATTAAAAATGATGATTTATTACAAACTACTATATGTTGCAACTTGTTGAAGTCTGTTGCATTATTTTTATTTTTTTCTTTCAATAAAATGTTCGCCAGTACAAGGATTTTTTTCTTTTGCTGCTGTTGCTTTGTAAATGGTTTAATGTTTTAATATGGAATTGTAACATACAACATAAATGAAAACAGATCAAGATTTGTTTAAATAAGATTGTTTAGTTATGTGTGTAAGTATTTATAGCGAAATATTTTTTTTTCAGTTTTTATTAAAGCTGTCATTATGATAGCTTTTTTTTTTTGATTTGTATGTTTTTTATCTATTTTGCTGATAGCGGTTTGATATTTGTCAAAAATGGTTTTTGTTATTTACAACATTCCGGAATATTTTTTTGTATTTAATTTTAATTAATTTAATTTTAACCGTCCCATTCGATGTTTGCAGTTTGTCAATCTTCGTCGCACAATTTCTGTTAATGCAAGTTCAAATCCTGTTGAGATCAAAAAAACTTCCCTGGGACTTATTTTCAAATCCTTCACCTTTTTCATTTTATTTGTATATCATTTTTTCAATATAATATACCGATCCTACAATGTGTATATTTTCTGAAAACTTATAGAAATCTGTTGTTTGTTGTTTTCTGCAGACTCCAGATATCTCAGAAAACAGACATGATTTAAAAAAAAATTAACTTAAAATCGGTCTATAAACATATGTCTATAGGAGGCATGACCAAAAATCTGAAACAACCCATGAAATATTATCAAAAAATGAAGAGTGATATATTCGGATATACTGAATCTTATCATCATAGCGCTTTTAATTTTATTAAGCCTTTTCAATAATTAAATTTTTTTTTAATTTTTGCATAAAAAAGTCCACATTTTATTTATAAACTGCTTTTTTGCTGTTGTGTCAAGTCAGACAGACGGACATTGCTTAATCGACTCTGGGTATGAAAATTATACTCTAGAAATTACAAACGGAATAACAAACTTAATTTTCACGAAGGTGAAGGGTATAAAAAGAGAATTTATGTCTAACTAGTCATTAGTCATTGTTAGTTAGTTAGTCAGTCAGTTAGTTAGTTAGTTAGTTAGGTAGTTAGTTAGTTAGTTAGGTAGTTAGTTAGTTAGTTAGTAGGTAGTTAGTTAGTTAGTAGTTAGTTAGTTAGTTAGTTAGTTAGTTAGTTAGTTAGTTAGTAGTTAGTTAGTTAGTTAGTTAGTTAGTTAGTAGTTAGTTAGTTAGTTAGTTAGTTAGTTAGTTAGTTAGTTAGTTAGTTAGTTAGTTAGTTAGTTAGTTAGTTAGTTAGTTAGTTAGTAGTTAGTAGTTAGTTAGTTAGTAGTTAGTTAGTTAGTTAGTTAGTTTAGTTAGTTAGTTAGTTAGTTAGTTAGTTAGTTAGTTAGTTAGTAGTTAGTTAGTTAGTAGTTAGTTAGTTAGTTAGTTAGTTAGTTAGTTAGTTAGTTAGTTAGTTAGTTAGTTAGTTAGTTAGTGTTAGTTAGTTAGTTAGTTAGTTAGTAGTTAGTTAGTTAGTTAGTTAGTAGTAGTTAGTTAGTTAGTAGTTAGTTAGTAGTAGTTAGTTAGTTAGTTAGTTAGTTAGTAGTTAGTTAGTTAGTAGTTAGTTAGTTAGTTAGTAGTTAGTTAGTAGTTAGGTTAGTTAGTTAGTTAGTTAGTTAGTTAGTTAGTTAGTTAGTTAGTTAGTTAGTTAGTTAGTTAGTTAGTTAGTTAGTTAGTTAGTTAGTTAGTTAGTTAGTTCGTAGTTAGTTGTTAGTTAGTAGTTAGTAGTAGTTAGTTAGTTAGTTAGTTAGTTAGTTAGTTAGTTAGTTAGTTAGTAGTTAGTTAGTTAGTTAGTTAGTTAGTTAGTGTTAGTTAGTAGTTAGTTAGTTAGTTAGTTAGTTAGTTAGTTAGTTAGTTAGTTAGTTAGTTAGTTAGTTAGTTAGTTAGTTAGTTAGTTAGTTTAGTTAGTTAGTTAGTTAGTTAGTTAGTTAGTTAGTTAGTTAGTTAGTTAGTTAGTAGTTAGTTAGTTAGTTAGTTAGTTAGTTAGTTAGTTAGTTAGTTAGTTAGTTAGTTAGTTAGTTAGTTAGTTAGTTAGTTAGTTAGTTAGTTAGTTAGTTAGTTAGTTAGTTAGTTAGTTAGTTAGTTAGTTAGTTAGTTAGTTAGTTAGTTAGTTAGTTAGTTAGTAGTTAGTTAGTTAGTTAGTTAGTTAGTTAGTTAGTTAGTTAGTTAGTTAGTTAGTTAGTTAGTTAGTTAGTTAGTTAGTTAGTTAGTTAGTTAGTTAGTTAGTTAGTTAGTTAGTTAGTTAGTTAGTTAGTTAGTTAGTTAGTTAGTTAGTTAGTTAGTTAGTTAGTTAGTAGTTAGTTAGTTAGTTAGTTAGTTAGTTAGTTAGTTAGTTAGTTAGTTAGTTAGTAGTTAGTTAGTTAGTAGTTAGTTAGTTAGTTAGTTAGTTAGTTAGTTAGTTAGTTAGTTAGTTAGTTAGGTTAGTTAGTTAGTTAGTTAGTTAGTTAGTTAGTAGTTAGTTAGTTAGTTAGTTAGTTAGTTAGTTAGTTAGTTAGTTAGTTAGTTAGTTAGTTAGTTAGTTAGTTAGTAGTTAGTTAGTTAGTTAGTTAGTTAGTTAGTTAGTAGTTAGTTAGTTAGTAGTTAGTTAGTTAGTTAGTAGTTAGTTAGTTAGTTTAGTTAGTTAGTTAGTTAGTTAGTTAGTTAGTTAGTTAGTTAGTTAGTTAGTTAGTAGTTCGTTAGTAGTTAGTTAGTTAGTTAGTTAGTTAGTTAGTTAGTAGTCAGTTAGGTAGTTAGTTAGTATAGTTAGTTAGTTAGTTAGTAGTTAGTTAGTTAGTTAGTTAGTTAGTTAGTTAGTTAGTTAGTTAGTTAGTTAGTTAGTTAGTTAGTTAGTTAGTTAGTTAGTTAGTTAGTTAGTTAGTTAGTAGTTAGTTAGTTAGTTAGTTAGTTAGTTAGTTAGTTAGTTAGTTAGTTAGTTAGTTAGTAGTTAGTTAGTAGTTAGTTAGGTAGTTAGTTAGTTAGTTAGTTAGTTAGTTAGTTAGTTAGTTAGTTAGTAGTTAGTTAGTTAGTTAGTTAGTTAGTTAGTTAGTTAGTAGTTAGTTAGTTAGTTAGTTAGTTAGTTAGTTAGTAGTTAGTTAGTTAGTAGTTAGTTAGTTAGTTAGTAGTTAGTTAGTTAGTAGTTAGTTAGTAGTTAGTTAGTTAGTTAGTTAGTAGTAGTTAGTTAGTTAGTTAGTTAGTTAGTTAGTAGTTAGTTAGTTAGTTAGTTAGTAGTTAGTTAGTTAGTTAGTTAGTTAGTTAGTTAGTTAGTTAGTTAGTTAGTTAGTTAGTTAGTTAGTTAGTAGTTAGTTAGTTAGTAGTTAGTTAGTTGTTAGTTAGTAGTTAGTTAGTTAGGTAGTTAGTTAGTTAGTTAGTTAGTTAGTTAGTTAGTAGTTAGTTAGTTAGTTAGTAGTTAGTTAGTTAGTTAGTTAGTTAGTTAGTTAGTTAGTAGTTAGTTAGTTAGTTAGTTAGTTAGTAGTAGTTAGTTAGTTAGTTAGTTAGTTAGTTAGTTAGTTAGTTGTAGTTAGTTAGTAGTTAGTTAGTTAGTAGTTAGTTAGTTAGTTAGTAGTTAGTTAGTTAGTTAGTTAGTTAGTTAGTTAGTTAGTTAGTTAGTTAGTTAGTTAGTTAGTCATTTGTTTCATGTCTAACAGAGAAAGCTAATGCTAAAAGTGATTCTTGACTGATGGGTTTTTTGTTTCGTCTCCCTGTATAATTAGTACTTCATCATATTCCGGAAAAATCAACAATCGCCAATAATAACTGACTTCACCCCCCAAAACATCGTTTTCAACAATAGTATTTCATGGAAATAAATGTTTAAATTTTCTTTCTTGTTCCTCATCATTTTTAACACAAAGAACACGAAATAAACAAAATAGAAAAAAAACAAGATCTATGTAGTTCAGTTCTTCATTTTTCCTCCGATCATTATTTTAATGATCATCATCTTAAAAAACACACTACTCGAAACCTCGGAAACATTGACCAGTGTAAACAAAATGAACCTTTTATAATGTGTATACTTTTGTGTGTTTCCCTCCTCACTATTTAAATGTCAAGGCTGAAATATGTTTCTAGTGTTGGAATACTAGAATTGTGTATCATTTTAGCTAGAAGTGTATCTGTTGGAAGTTGTGTTATTGCTGCTGTATTTTAGTTGTTGTTTTTTTTTTTTTTTCTACTTTAGTCTTGTTGCTGTTGTTTTGTGTGTTGCTGTTATGTTGATGTTGTTATTCTCTCTTTTTTTTTTGTGTTGTAGTGATCTTGTTGTTTTCGACATACAACATCACGAATTGTTTGTTATTCGTCAGTTGCAATTCAATGGTATGTATTTAAGTGATTTAATCATTGTCCAAAAAAGCAGCAGACAAAAAAAAATTCAAAGTATCAACAGCAACACCAAACGAAAATATCTAAAATTAACTTATTTATTTACAGTTGGGTATAAAACGTCATTGGTCTACGGAAGACCTTTAGGGAAGGAACTTTAAATGCTTAATATAAGTGTGGTTATTCTTCTTTAAACAACTTCTTACAACTAAAGTAATCTTTAGTCAGGATTTAGGAAGGTTTCTGTGAAAACTATAAGATCAATATAGAACACGTTACTTTCACAATCTAGATCGATCGCTTTAAAGAGTGATCTTATCAGTCTGAGTAAAAATATTTCTCGAAACTAAACTTCACTCAATTTTTGTTTCAAATAATATAATAAAATTTACGCTTAATCCTCTCTTTTCAGTCCCCTGGATCGTGAACGGCAACATGTTTACAATTTCATGGTGGTGGCCACAGATGGCGGCCGTTATGACTCACGATCTGCTCGTGTTCCTGTACAAATCATGATCGATGATGTTAACGATAATAAACCTGTTTTCGAACGTTATCCATTTCGTGCTCAAGTACCCGCCCTTATACAACCCGGACAAATACTAGTACAAGTTGCAGCTACCGATAAAGATTTAGGCTTAAATGGTGAAATCCTTTACTCTCTCAAAGAACAAGATGATCCCTCTACACGAGGGAAATTTCGTATTAATCCCAATACTGGTGTAGTAAGTGCCAGTCAAAGTTTGGCTAGTGAATCGGGACGTCTGTTGCATTTGGAAGTGGTGGCTCGAGATAAAGGACATCCGCCCTTATATGCTGATGGTCTTATAGAATTGCTAATAGGCGAGTTTCCTCAGGGTGCTCCTTCTCTAAGGTTTCAAAATGATTCGTATCGCATTAAAATCGAGGAAAACTCTCCCGAAGGTTTTAGATTGCTGCAGGTGAATGCCATTCGCTCGGATGGTAGGAGAACTAAGTTGACTTACTCCTTTGGTACGGGTAATGATGAGGGAGCTTTTAGTATTGACCCAAATACTGGAGAGATAAAGGTTTCCAATACAGAAGCCTTGGATTATGAGAAATATGCTGGTAATATGGAGGAAATACAATTGAATGGCAAACATTTCGGTTACCGAGGTCGAGCCCTAATGTATGATTTAATAGAAGAAGGAGATGATTTAAATACAACCGCCATGGAAGAAACTAATCCCGCCAGAAGTCATAGAGCTCTAAGAAGACGTGAAATGGATGATTTGCCCGTATTGTTGGCCTCTGCCATACAACCCCATGAACTAAGATTAATGCTAGTGGCACAAAGTGAATCACATGCTGGCAGTGCCCCACTATATGCCTACGCCGAACTCATAGTGGAACTAGAAGATGTCAACGATAATAGTCCACAGTTCACACAG